>NC_068397.1:8742948-9046663 GCF_023724105.1 Carassius gibelio | reverse complement strand
GCTACGACCAACAGGAAGTCGGCTATTTTGATTTGAATATGGATTTTTGAAAAAAAAATTGAGCTGTGATTTAATCCATACTTCTCAGAGGAAAAGTTCACTATACTCACCAAACTTTATCTACATGTTGCAAAAACATTGAGGAACTTAAATTGCAAACGGATTTTGGTTAGCTTGAACGGTTTTGTCGTGGTGATTTTTTGAAATGACAGTCAAAAAAGGAATCATTAACTGTCTTGTATCTTTAAATTGCAGCTTCCAAACACTTAAAAGCATTTTCTCATACAGAGATCAAATCATTCTGAGGAAATATGCATAGTTTCATGACTTTACGACACTGTATGATTAAAAGAAAATTAAAAAACTGTCAGACATCTCATCTCACTCTGTCCCTCTGTTTGAGGAATGTATGTGTGCTGACTGAGTGTGTGTGTGTGTGTGTGTGTGTGTGTGAGTGTGAGTGGGGGATGGGCATGAGCTGAGTGGCAGACAGACAGGGAGAGAGAGAGGGACTTAAACATCTCTTTAATCACCAGAAAAAAAATATTATTTTAAATTGTTTTTTTTTTTTGTGTTTTTTTTGCTAATTGTGCTGTTTTCATTACAGCTTAAGAAATCTCTTAGGCCGTATCCTTTTCTGACAGTTTCATTGATTTAAAAAAAATTCTAAAAATACTTATTTGTGCTGCAAATAATCATTTCGGTCCCACTTTATATTAGGTGGCCTTAACTACTATGTACTTACATAAAAAAATAAGTACAATGTACTTATTGTGTTCATATTGTATTGTAAAACACTTTTGCTGCTATTGAGGTGGGATAGGGGTAAGGTTAGGGAGAGGGTTGGAGGTATGGGTAAGTTTAAGGGTGGGTTAAGGTGTAAAGTATGGGTCAACAGTGTATTTATAAATGCAATTACAGAAATTAAATACAGATGTAATTACATGTAGTTTTTTTTTTTAATATAAGTACAATGTAAAAACATGTATGTACACAATAAGTACATTGTACTAAATTATTAATTAAAATGTAAGTACATAGTAGTTAAGGCCACTTAATATAAAGTGGGTCCATAATTTCAAACTCATTTGATACTGACCTCTGACACCCTGTGATTGACATTAATCTGAATTGATATAATCTCATGGATGTAACAGTAAAACTGTTCAGCTCACAGATGACGACCAAGCTGTGATGCAAGCAGAACTATTTCACAAATGCTTATAGGTCAATAAATTTATAACAAAACACTTTTAATTACTTAAGGATTTGGTAACAAATTAAAATAATGTCTCATTTTTTAATATTAGTAAATGCCTACCACAAAGTCTCTTGGTAGGAAATCCGAATCCCAACAGGAAGTCGGTTATTTAGAATTTTCTCTGCAAAATTGGCGTTGTTTTTGCCATTTTCTGGGGATGTACTTTAAAAAACTCCTCCTGGAGATTTATTCAGATCACCACCAAACTTGGTCAGTTAAATCTAAAGGCCTTTACGATGTTAAATTGCGAAGATCTTGAGGTTTCGTTAAAGGGCGTGTCCATGGCGACATGACAGATTTCGATGTTTCGCCATGAAAAAGGAAGTTGCTGTAACTCAGACATACAATGTCCAATCTGCCCCAAACTTCACATGTTAGATAAGACTTCTGCCCTTAACAGAGCTACATGCTCATATTCAGTTATAGTCATAGCGCCACCTGCTGGCAACAGGAAGTGACATGTTTTACGCTGTGACAAACTACTCCTAGAAATCTTGTGACATTAATGTATTTTTTGTGGTCAGTCTAATCTTAAGGCCTGAGCAATGTTAAATTGTGGAGATCTTGAGTTTTTGTTAAAGGGCGTGTCCATGGCGCCATGACAAAATTTGACGTCTCGCCACAGCAAGAGAAGTTGTTGTAACTGAGGCATAAAATTTTCAATCTTCCCCAAACTTCACATGTTCGATAAGAGTCCTGCCCTGAACACATCTGAAGGCCAAGATTCCATTATAATGATAGCGCCACCTGCTGGCAACAGGAAGATTGGCACATATATGGAATAAACATTGATATATTCTACTTATATTTATGAGTTTAAATGCATATTTCTCACCGTTCACCTATTTACTAAAGTCACTCGCTGCCGGTGAGCCCGGGTGCGAGGGCCCGTTCATCGCTGCTTGCAGCTTTAATTAGGGCCCGAGCACCGAGGTGCGAGGACCCTCTTGTATCTGCTTTGTTTATTATTATTATTATTATTATTAGGGCCCGAGCACCGATGGTGTGAGGACCCTCTTGGAATTGCTCCGTTTATTATTATTATTATTAGGGCCCGAGCACCGATGGTGTGAGGACCCTCTTGGAATTGCTCCGTTTATTATTATTATTATTATTATTATTATTATTATTAGGGCCCGAGCACCGAGGTGCGAGGACCCTCTTGTATCTGCTTTGTTTTTTATTCTTCTTCTTCTTCTTCTTCTTCTTCTTCTTCTCCCGAATGAATCGCATTTTTGAGGGCTTTAACATGCTCAAAAAGTCATGAAACTTTGCACACGCGTCAAACCTGGTGAAAATTTTCGTCTGATATAGGATTCAGAAGAGGGTGTGGCAAAATGGCTCGACAGCGCCACCTATACTAAGAAAATCAACAGCCTTCCAGCTATGTTTCACGTACATGCACGAAAATCGGCACACATATGTAACACACCAATACCTACAAAAAAGACTCTTGGAGCGAAATTCTAAACCCAGCAGGAAGTCGGTTATTTTTAATATTATGAGCATATTTTGTGTAATTTTGGTCATTTCCATGTGTTGTATTTTAACGAACTCCTCCTAGAGAGTTCTTCAAATCAACACCAAATTTGGTATGCCTAATCTAAAGGCCTTTGCGATGTTAAATTGCGAAGATCTTGAGTTTTCGTTGAAGGGCGTGTCCGTGGCGGCCTGGCGAATTTCGATGATTCGCCATGAAAAATGAAGTTGCTATAACTCACACATACAATGTCCAATCTGCCCCAAACTTCACATGTTTGATGAGACTCCGAACTTGAACAGATTGACATGCCCATATTCAGTTATAGTCATAGCGCCACCTATTGGCAACAGGAAGTGACATATTTTACGCTGCGACGAACTACTCCTAGAAATTTTATGACATCAATGTCTTTTTTGTGGTCAGTCTAATCTAAAGGCCTGTGCGATGTTCAGTTGTGAAGATCTTGAGTTTTCGTTAAAAGGCTTGTTCATGGCGCCGCGACGAAGTTCGATGTCTCGCCATGGGAATAAAAGATGTTATAACTCAGGCATAAAATGTCCGATCTTCCCCAAACTTCACATGTTTGATAAGAGTCCTGACCTGAACAGATCTGCAGGCCAATATTCCACCGGGTGTGGCAGAATGGCTCTATAGCGCCACCTATACACTTTCAACGGAGGGCGCCTCGAGCTATGTTTCACGTACATGTACAAAAATTGGTACACACATGTAACACTCCAATACCTACAAAAAAGTCTCTTGGTACGAAATCCGGATTCCAACAGGAAGTCGGTTATTTTGAATTTTCCCTTCAAAATTGGTGTTGTTTTTGCCATTTTCAGGGGTTGTACTTTAACGAACTCCTCCTAGAGATTTATTCAGATCAACACCAAACTTGGTCATTGTAATCTAAAGCCCTTTGCGATAATAAATTGCGAAGGACTTGACGTTTCGTTAAAGGGCGGGTCCATGGCGGCCTGACAAATTTCGATGTTTCGCCATGAAAAAGGAAGTTGCTGTAACTCAAGACATACAATGTCCATCCAATCTGCCCCAAACTTCACATGTTGGATAAGACTCTTGACCTGAACAGATCTACATGCCAATATTCAGTTATAGTCATAGCGCCACCTATTGGCAACAGGAAGTTACATATTTTACACTGCAACAAACTACTCCTAGAAATTTTATGACATCAATGTCTTTTTTGTGGTCAGTCTAATCTAAAGACCTGTGTGATGTTTAGTTGTGAAGATCTTGAGTTTTTGTTAAAAGGTGTGTCCAATAGCGCCGTGATGAAGTTCGATGTCTCGCCATGGGAATAAAAGATGTTATAGCTCAGGCATAAAATGTCTGATCTTGCCCAAACTTCACTTGTGTGATAAGGGTCCTGGCCTGAACAGATCTGAAGGCCAATATTCCACCGAGTGTGGCAAAATGGCTTGATAGCGCCACCTATACACTTTCAACGGAGTGCGTACACACTTTAAACGGAGTGCGCCTCGAGCTATGTTTCACGTACATGTACAAAAATCGGTACACACATGTAACACACCAATATCTACAAAAAAGTCTCTTGGTACGAAATCCGAATCCCAACAGGATGTCAGTTATTTTGAATTTTCTCTGCAAAATTGGTGTTGTTTTTGCCATTTTCAGGGGTTGTACTTTAACGAACTCCTCCTAGAGATTTATTCAGATCAACACCACACTTGGTCAGTGTAATCTAAAGGCCTTTGCGAAGTTAAATTGCGACTATCCTGAGGTTTCGTTAAAGGGCGTGTCCATGGCGGCCTGACAAATTTCGATGTTTCGCCATGAAAAAGGAAATTGCTGTAACTCCGGCATACAATGTCCAATCTGCCTCAAACTTCACATGTTAAATAAGACTTCTGCCCTTAACAGATCTACATGCCCATATTCAGTTATAGTCATAGCGCCACCTGCTGGCAACAGGAAGTGACATGTTTTACGCTGCGACAAACTACTCCTAGAAATTTTATGACATCAATGTCTTTTTTGTGGTCAGTCTAATCTAAAGACCTGTGTGATGTTTAGTTGTGAAGATCTTGAGTTTTTGTTAAAAGGCGTGTCCATGGCGCCATGACGAAGTTCGATGTCTCGCCATGTGCATAAAAGATGTTATAACTCAGGCATAAAATGTCCGATCTTGCCCAAACTTCACATGTGTGATAAGGGTCCTGGCTTGAACAGATCTGAAGGCCAATATTCCATTGGGTGAGTCAAAAAGGCTCGATAGCGCCACCTATACACTTTCAACGGCGTGAGTATACACTTTCAACGGAGTGCGCCTGGAGCTATGTTTTACGTACATGTACAAAAATCGGTACACACATGTAACACACCAATATCTACAAAAAAGTCTCTTGGTACGAAATCCGAATCCCAACAGGATGTCAGTTATTTTGAATTTTCTCTGCAAAATTGGTGTTGTTTTTGCCATTTTCAGGGGTTGTACTTTAACGAACTCCTCCTACAGATTTATTCAGATCAACACCACACTTGGTCAGTGTAATCTAAAGGCCTTTGCGAAGTTAAATTGCCACTATCCTGAGGTTTCGTTAAAGGGCGTGTCCATGGCGGCCTGACAAATTTCGATGTTTCGCCATGAAAAAGGAAGTTGCTGTAACTCAGACATACAATGTCCAATCTGCACCAAACTTCACATGTTAAATAAGACTTCTGCCCTTAACAGATCTACATGCCGATTTTCAGTTACAGCCATAGCGCCACCTGCTGGCAACAGGAAGTGACATATTTTACGCTGAGACAAACTACTCCTAGAGATTTTTTGACATTAATGTATTTTTATTGTGGTCAGTCTAATCTAAAGGCCTGTCCAACGTTTAATTGTGGTAATCTTGATTTTTTGTTAAAGAGCGTGTCCATGACGCCATGACAAAATTTGATGTCTCGCCACAGCAAGAGAAGTTGTTGTAACTCAGGCATAAAATATTTGATCTTCCCCAAACTTCACATGTTCGATAAGAGTCCTGGCCTGAACACATCTGAAGGCCAATATTCCATAATAATGATAGCGCCACCTGCTGGCAACAGGAAGATTGGAACAGTGTATATGGAATATACTTTGATATATTCCACTTATATTTATGACTTTAAATGCATATTTCTCACCGTTCACCTTTTTACTAATGCCACTCGTTGGCGGGGAGCCCGGGTGCGAGGGCCCGTTCATCGCTGCTTGCAGCTTTAATTATTATTATTCTTCTTCTCCAAAATGAATCGCATTTTTGAGGGCCTAAACATGCTCGAAAAGTCATGAAACTTTGCACACACCTCAGAACTGGCGAAAATTTACGTCTGATATGGGTTTCAGAAGTGGGTGTGGCAAAATGGCTCAACAGCGCCACCTATACACGTTCAACGGTGTGCGCCTCGAGCTACGTTTCATGTACATGTATGAAAATCGGTATACACATGTAACTCTCCAATACCTACAAAAAAGTCTCTTGGAGCAAAATCTGAAACCCAACAGGAAGTCGGTTATTACTAATATTATGAGCAAATTTTGTGTCATTTTTGTCATTTCCATGCGTTGTATTTTAACGAACTCCTCCTAGAGATTCATTCAGATCAACACCAAATTTGGTATGCCTAATCTGAAGGCCTTTGCGATGTTAAATTGCAAAGCTTTTGAGTTTTCATTAATGGGCGTGTCCGTGGCGGCCTGGCGAATTTCGATGATTCGCCATGAAACAGGAAGTTGCTATAACTCAGACATACAATGACCAATCTGCCCCAAACTTCACATGTTTGATGAGACTCCTGACCTGAACAGATTGACATGCCCATATTCAGTTATAGTCATAGCGCCACCTACTGGCAACAGGAAGTGACATATTTTACACTGCGATGAACTACTCCTAGAAATTTTATGACATCAATGTATTTTTTGTGGTCAGTCTAATCTAAAGGCCTGTGCGATGTTAAGTTGTGAAGATCTTGAGTTTTCGTTAAAAGGCGTGTCCATGGCGCCGTCACGAAGTTCGATGTCTCGCCATGGGAATAAAAGATGTTATAACTCAGGCATAAAATGTCCGATCTTCCCCAAACTGCACATGTGTGATAAGAGTCCTGGCCTGAACATATCTGAAAGCCAAAATTCCATCAGGTGTGGCAAAATGGCTCGATAGCGCCACCTATACACTTTCAACAGAGTGCGCCTCAAGCTATGTTTCACGTACATGTACAAAAATTGGTATACACATGTAACACACCAATACCTACAAAAAAGTCTCTTGATACGAAATCCGATTAACAACAGGAAGTCGTTTATTTAAAATTTTCTCTGCAAAATTGGCGTTTTTTTTGCCATTTTCAGGGGTTGTACTTTAACGAACTCCTCCTAGAGATTTATTCAGATCAACACCAAACCTGGTCAGTGTAATCTTAAGCCCTTTGTGATGTTAAATTGCGAAGATCTTTAGATTTCGTTAAAGGGCGTGTCCATGGTGGCCTGACAAATTTCGATGTTTCGCCATGAAAAAGGAAGTTGCTGTAACTCAGACATACAATGTCCAATCTGCCCCAAACTTCACATGTTAGATAAAACTTCTGCCCTTAACAGATCTACATGCCCACATTCAGCTATAGTCATAGCGCCACCTATTGGCAACAGGAAGTGACATGTTTTACACTGCAACAAACTACTCCTATAATTATTTTGAGATTAACATATATTTTGTGGTCAGTCTAATCTAAAGGCCTGTGCAATGTTAACTTTTGGAGATCTTGAGTTTTTGTTAAAGGGCGTTTCCATGGCGCCATGACAAAATTTGATGTCTTGCCACAGCAAGAGAAGTTGTTGTAACTCAAGCATAAAATGTTCAATCTTCCCCAAACTTCACATGTTTGATAAGAGTCCTGGCCTGAACACCTCTGAAGGCCAATATTCCATTATAATGATAGCGCCACCTGCTGGCAACGGTAAGATTGGCACATATATGGGATATACTTTGATATATTCCACTTATATTTAGGACATTAAATGAATATTTCTCAACGTTCACCTTTTTACTAAAGCCACACGATGGCGGTGAGCCCGGGTGCGAGGGCCCGTTCATCGCTGCTTGCAGCTTTAATTATTATTATTATTATTATTATTATTATTATTCTCCAAAATGAATCGCATTTTTGAGGGCCTAAACATGCTCGAAAAGTCATGAAACTTTGCACACACCTCAGAACTGGCGAAAATTTACGTCTGATATGGGTTTCAGAAGTGGGTGTGGCAAAATGACTCAACAGCGCCACCTATACATGTTCAACGGTGTGCGCCTCGAGCTACGTTTCATGTACATGTATGAAAATCGGTATACACATGTAACTCTCCAATACCTACAAAAAAGTCTCTTGGAGCAAAATCCGAAACCCAACAGGAAGTCGGTTATTACTAATATTATGAGCAAATTTTGTGTCATTTTTGTCATTTCCATGCGTTGTATTTTAACGAACTCCTCCTAGAGATTCATTCAGATCAACACCAAATTTGGTATGCCTAATCTGAAGGCCTTTGCGATGTTAAATTGCGAAGCTTTTGAGTTTTCGTTAATGGGCGTGTCCGTGGCGGCCTGGCGAATTTCGATGATTCGCCATGAAACAGGAAGTTGCTATAACTCAGACATACAATGTCCAATCTGCCCCAAACTTCACATGTTTGATGAGACTCCTGACCTGAACAGATTGACATGCCCATATTCAGTTATAGTCATAGCGCCACCTACTGGCAACAGGAAGTGACATATTTTACACTGCGATGAACTACTCCTAGAAATTTTATGACATCAATGTATTTTTTGTGGTCAGTCTAATATAAAGGCCTGTGCGATGTTAAGTTGTGAAGATCTTGAGTTTTCATTAAAAGGCGTGTCCATGGCGCCGTCACGAAGTTCGATGTCTCGCCATAGGAATAAAAGATAGGCATAAAATGTCCGATCTTCCCCAAACTTCACATGTGTGATAAGAGTCCTGACCTGAACAGATCTGCAGGCCAATATTCCACCGGGTGTGGCAGAATGGCTCTATAGCGCCACCTATACACTTTCAACGGAGTGCGCCTCGAGCTATGTTTCACGTACATGTACAAAAATTGGTACACACATGTAACACACCAATACCTACAAAAAAGTCTCTTGGTACGAAATCCGGATCCCAACAGGAAGTCGGTTATTTTGAATTTTCCCTTCAAAATTGGTGTTGTTTTTGCCATTTTCAGGGGTTGTACTTTAACGAACTCCTCCTAGAGATTTATTCAGATCAACACCAAACTTGGTCAGTGTAATCTAAAGCCCTTTGCGATAATAAATTGCGAAGGACTTGAGGTTTCGTTAAAGGGCGGGTCCATGGCGGCCTGACAAATTTCGATGTTTCGCCATGAAAAAGGAAGTTGCTGTAACTCAGACATACAATGTCCAATCTGCCCCAAACTTCACATGTTGGATAAGACTCTTGACCTGAACAGATCTACATGCCAATATTCAGTTATAGTCATAGCGCCACCTATTGGCAACAGGAAGTTACATATTTTACACTGCGACAAACTACTCCTATAATTTTTTTGAGATTAACATATATTTTGTGGTCAGTCTAATCTAAAGGCCTGTGCAATGTTAACTTTTGAAGATCTTGAGTTTTTGTTGAAGGGCGTTTCCATGGTGCCATGACAAAATTTGATGTCTTGCCACAGCAAGAGAAGTTGTTGTAACTCAAGCATAAAATGTTCAATCTTCCCCAAACTTCACTTGTTTGATAAGAGTCCTTGCCTGAACACATCTGAAGGCCAATATTCCATTATAATGATAGCGCCACCTGCTGGCAACGGTAAGATTGGCACATATATGGGATATACTTTGATATATTCCACTTATATTTAGGACATTAAATGCATATTTCTCAACGTTCTCCTTTTTACTAAAGCCACACGATGGCGGTGAGCCCAGGTGCGAGGGCCCGTTCATCGCTGCTTGCAGCTTTAATTATTAGGGCTCAAGCCTGGAGGGCGAGAGCCCTATTGTTTTCCTTAGGATTATTTTTTATTATTATTATTATTATTATTATTATTTTTTTTTTCTAACGTTACGGGGGCTTTTGGGGCCCTTAACATGCTTAAAAAGTCTTGAAAATTGGCACACACATTGGAACCTGCGGCCATTAGGGCCGGGCAGAGACTGATACACGGGCGTGGCACAGGGGCTCTACAGCGCCCCCTGGAATATGGAGGGCCATATATCATACATACTTGTACGTAGACGTACGAAACTCGGTACACATATAGAACTCATCAATACAAACAACTTTCGTATTGCATATCATAGGCTCCGCCCAACAGGAAGTTGGCTATTTAGGGTTTATTATTCATATTTATCGTCAAAGTTGTGGGGGCTTTTGGAGTCCTTAACATACTCAAAAACTCTTGAAAATTTGCACACACCTTTGGATCTGTGGCCTTTAGGAGCCTGCAGAGGTTGGGACCCGGGCGTGGCACAGGGGCTCTACGGCGCCCCCTGGAACACAGTCATAAATGTTGATGTATAGCTCACACATACTTGCATGTATTAATATGAAACTCAGTACACATATAGATCTCATCGTGCCGAACAACTTGCGTATTGCATGTCATAGGCTCCGCCCAACAGGAAGTCAGCTATTTAGAGTTATGTAAAAAGCGCATGCTCTGGAATTTGATATACTTGTCATAGGTTTTTTACTCGATTGCCACCAAACTCGGTCAACATGATCTCAAGACATTGGGGATGAAAAATTGCCAGGGGATTTTTGATATCTCGAACGGTTTGCTCGTAGCGAGGCGTTGAATTTATGGCGAGAATTGAGAAACAGGAAGTGTCTAATACCATCCACATACATTTCCTAATTTTAATCAAACTTCATCAGATTATTAATTGTATGATGTCGATCGCATATATGTGACTATTAGGAGTCAAAGTTATAGCGCCACCAACTGGCAGCAGGAAGTGTGTCATTTTCAAAATGCTTTGAATTCAGCATCTTATTTTTACTCAATTTGCTTCAAACTTCATCAGAATAATGTTAAAACACAGCCGATATAAATCTGCTGGGGGGATATTGATATCTAAAAATATTGTTGCCGTGGCAACATGTCAAACTGGAATACTTCTCAGGTGATTTTGAGGCATATAACATGCTTAGAATTTCATCAAACTCAGAACACATATAAGTATTAGTGACAGCTAGACACTGGCAAAAGTTCATACGAGGGCGTGGAAGAGGCACTCTATAGCGCCACCTTTTGTCAAAAGTGAGGGGGTTAGTTTTAGCTACAGACACCAAACTCAGTAGAAAAATTGTTCTTATCAAGACGGACAACTTTCTAATTCACAGTCATCAGCTACGACCAACAGGAAGTCGGCTATTTTGATTTGAATGTGGATTGTTTTTTACATTTAGCTGTGAATTAATGCATACTGCTCAGAGGAGAGTAACACTATACACACCAAACTTGGTCTACATGTTGAAAAAACATTGAGGAACTTAAATTGTGAATGGGTTTTGGATAGCTTGGATGGTTTTGTCGTGGTGATTTTTTTAAATGACAATAAAGATGGAATTATTAATTTTCCTGCATTTTTAAATTCCAAACACTTCAAAACCTTTTTTCATACAGAAAAAAAGTTATTCTGAGTAAATATGCATAGTTTCATGACTTTACAACACTGTATGGATAACAGAAAATTAAAAAACTGTCAGACATCTCATATCACTCTGTCCCTCTGTTTGACTGTGTGTGCTTAGACTTCCATTGTCTGAGAGAAATAGCGCCCCTACAGGTTCAGTTACCGGACTAAAAAAGGGAGGAGACTGTCTTTTGGTTTCGATTTTAAATCGGTTAAAATACAAATAAATACTTGGATTTAATTCACAATGACAAGCTAAACCAACATATATGATTATTATCAGGTCAGGGCTCATTAATAATTGATGTGTGGTCAGTGATACGTGAGAAACATGAGAGATGAATCACCGCTCTGAGCAGGAGCGTGTGGAATGATGAGCTCAGAAAAAACGAGATTATTCTTGTTTTATAGCTATTAAAAATAAAGTATTGCAGCGATATCACACAATTCACCAATTAGAGCACACCAAGAGCTAAATTAAGATGTTTTTGAACTGTTTGTGTGAAAATGAAATATTTGCGGCTGCCTATCTGAAATCACTGCCTCCGATCAGCGCGCACAGTGTCACAAGTTCAAAACTAACGAATTTAACGAACTTGTTTAAGAGCTTTTTAAAATAAATTATTGCCATAAATGCACACAATACATCCATTATAACACAACACGAGCTAAATACAGGTGTTTGTGACCCGTTTATGTGTGCAAGACTATTTGAAAGCTCGACTGGCCGAATAACATATATCTCTCGAGCTGCAGGATTCTGCCTTGCGTCGTAAGAACGAACACATCACGGACAAGATTATTTCAAAATACATAATAGCTTGGCTAATATAAACGAAAACAGCCACGTGAACATAAACTGTTGAGAAATAAATCTGACGTGGATCTACTGGATTTTAATATTAAGTGACTGCATTTACCTGCTTCTGTCTTCAATTTTAATCTATATAAAAAATTAAACTCATTCATCTTGGCTGCTTTTTTAATGTGTGTACGTATTTATTTATTATTTTGCTCTAACAAGACGTAATCTATATTTAATTAAATCAGTTACATTTGATTTTACATTTGATTTGTCCATTTCTGCATCTAAACGCCTAAAAACCTAAGAAATGCTCTAGTATATATTGTTAGCAATTTCTTTATCGTCCAATTTATCTGGTGTACACGCTTTTATTTTCATAATAAACTTGTTTGTTAGATTATACACAGTTATAGTGGTCTATAATAAATATTGACAGGTTTTATTCAAGCTGTTTAGAATGATTGCCATAGGCTTATGTTTTAAAATGTAAATCCCCCCCAAAAAAATAATAATAATAATTTAAATAAATAAAAAACATCGGAAAAGAATAACTTGTACTTTTTTATACATTTTGTATAGTTTCATAGTTTATGCATTATAATTATAAAAACAAAAAAATTTAGCCACTCACATAGAAATCTTAGGCCTTATCCTTTTCTGACAGTTTTAGGGATTTTTAAAAATCCTAAAAAACCTTATTTGTGCTGCAAATAATAATTTCAAACTAATTTGATACTGACCTCTGACATCCTGTGACATGATATTTATTTGAATTTACATAATCTCATGGATGTAACAGTAAATCTGTTCAGCTCACAGATCAAGACTAAGCTGTAATGCAAGCAGAACTTTCACAAATGCTTGTAGGTTTAATAAAATCATTACAAAACACTTACAAATCATTTAAGGGATTTGATAACACTGTAAAATAATGTCTAATTTGTTAACATTAGCAAATGCATTGGTAACACTTTATAATAACTTTACTATATCTTTAAAATTTTTCATTCCAACTCTTCATAATTTTTTATATACGTAGAAGTCATCATTTGAAGGAAGCACAGTAAGTTTCATAGCTTTATCATTTTCAAGAGCCAGCATAAAATTAAAACTATCATAACATATAAATCAAGCTTGCAATTCTTAGTACCAATAATGGCCACCAGATGGAGCTATAGGATTACTTTTAAATAATTATTGTGGAAACAAGTATGATTTAAATCATTTATAGAAATCTTTCAAAGAAAAATAATATGAATTTTATGTATTTTACTGATAAAATGACCCTCACTTAATTAGAATAACAAGCTGAAGTATTGTGAACTGTATATTAAGAATAATTCTTTATAGGCTTTATGGACAGATACGTTTTGAGTGACTCTTGAAGGATCAGCACCACATCCTCTTTTCCCACTGTTTAAAGAATGTATCTTACAGAACAGGTGCGGATGAATTTTGAATAGCTTGAATGGTTTTGTCGTGGTGATTTTTTGAAATAACAGTAAAAAAGTAACCAGTAAATGTCTTTTATTTTTTTTAAGTGCAGCTTCTAAACACTTCAAAAAAATGTACACATAGAAGACAAGTCATTCTGAGGAAATATGCATAGTTTCATGACTATACAACACTATATGGATGATAGAAAATTAAAAAACTATCATACATCTGATGTCACTCTGTCCCTCTGTCACTGTGGGTAATGTGTGTGTGTGTGTGTGTGTTAAGTGAATTAGGTGTGAAACTATCAGGGAGCATTTAGTCTCCAGCGCCAACATTTTACAGAACTGCCACTTTCCTGGAGTCTCAGAATTACAATGTGTCAGGTTCTGAGAGATCTAAGATTCCAAAAAATTATTTAATTAGAATACCATGAAGTATTGTGAAATACTATATATTAAGACTTTATATATAGGCTTTATGAACCGATTAGAGGGACTCGTGAAGGACCAGCACCACCTCCTCTTGTCTGATGGTATGAGGAATATATCTTCCAGAATCCGGGATTAAGATTTAGGAGCTCATTTTTATTCCACCTCCTTTCCTGAAAGTCTGTCTTGCAGAATTGACTAAAAATTAATCTTCACATTAATTCCTAATTATTTTGCAATTCTTTTTGTCAGTTTTTCTTGACCTGTTTTTTTCTTCTTCTTTTCTGACCTCATGACCCAGTCAGCATTTTTTGTACAATGGTCAAGTCTTAACTTATCCATTTCTGTATTGCATTTGTGTTTGATATTTCTCATGGGTTTTTTATAATTTTCGACTTTGAGTTAAAACAGTTTGAGTTAAAACTCTTTTTTAGCGCATTTCATCTGTAAAAGAAAACATGCCTAATAATTCTGCACATGAATATAAGGAGTTTTTCTCTTCAAGCTTCCCTGGACTATTGTATAGCACTCATAAATGATTAAATAAAAATTAATGGTAGTTATTAAGATTGATATGGTTTGGAATTGGTAAAATGTGCTTGGAAAAAAATCACAATAAAACAATGTTTTAATGTTTAAGTTTGGAATATTAACTGACATGAATGAATGCTATATAAATATTGTTCATGTTAACATAATGTTTATGAATGAAATCTTATTGTAAAGTGTTACTCAAGTTATATATATATATATATATATATATATATATTGTTCTGTGAATGTGATTTTAAAGTCTAGATGATTCGGATTAACCCTTTAACTGCCATATCCTTTAAAACCTTACTGCCAGAGGGATAATGTGAATGCATGTGCCCACTGGGCACAGTTTACCTGATGCCACCGGGGTGGCGATGGCATTGGTGGCTTGAGCCCGCCATCGCTGCTTGCAGCTATATTTATTATTCTTCTTCTTCTTCTTCTTCTCCCGAATGAATCGCATTTTTGAGGGCTTTAACATGCTCAAAAAGTCATGAAACTTTGCACACGCGTCAAACCTGGTGAAAATTTTCGTCTGATATAGGATTCAGAAGAGGGTGTGGCAAAATGGCTCGACAGCGCCACCTATACCAAGAAAATCAACAGCCTTCCAGCTATGTTTCACGTACATGCACGAAAATTGGCACACATATGTAACACACCAATACCTACAAAAAAGACTCTTGGAGCGAAATTCTAAACCCAACAGGAAGTCGGTTATTTTTAATATTATGAGCATATTTTGTGTAATTTTGGTCATTTCCATGTGTTGTATTTTAACGAACTCCTCCTAGAGATTTCTTCAAATCAACACCAAATTTGGTATGCCTAATCTAAAGGCCTTTGCGATGTTAAATTGCGAAGATCTTGAGTTTTCGTTGAAGGGCGTGTCCGTGGCGGCCTGGCGAATTTCGATGATTCGCCATGAAAAATGAAGTTGCTATAACTCACACATACAATGTCCAATCTGCCCCAAACTTCACATGTTTGATGAGATTCCGAACCTGAACAGATTGACATGCCCATATTCAGTTATAGTCATAGCGCCACCTATTGGCAACAGGAAGTGACATATTTTACGCTGCGACGAACTACTCCTAGAAATTTTATGACATCAGTGTCTTTTTTGTGGTCAGTCTAATCTAAAGGCCTGTGCGATGTTCAGTTGTGAAGATTTTGAGTTTTCGTTAAAAGGCTTGTTCATGGCGCCGCGACGAAGTTCGATGTCTCGCCATGGGAATAAAAGATGTTATAACTCAGGCATAAAATGTCCGATCTTCCCCAAACTTCACATGTGTGATAAGAGTCCTGACCTGAACAGATCTGCAGGCCAATATTCCACCGGGTGTGGCAGAATGGCTCTATAGCGCCACCTATACACTTTCAACGGAGTGCGCCTCGAGCTATGTTTCACGTACATGTACAAAAATTGGTACACACATGTAACGCACCAATACCTACAAAAAAGTCTCTTGGTACGAAATCCGGATCCCAACAGGAAGTGGGTTATTTTGAATTTTCCTTTCAAAATTGGTGTTGTTTTTGCCATTTCCAGGGGTTGTACTTTAACGAACTCCTCCTAGAGATTTATTCAGATCAACACCAAACTTGGTCAGTGTAATCTAAAGCCCTTTGCGATAATAAATTGCGAAGGACTTGAGGTTTCGTTAAAGGGCGGGTCCATGGCGGCCTGACAAATTTCGATGTTTCGCCATGAAAAAGGAAGTTGCTGTAACTCAGACATACAATGTCCAATCTGCCCCAAACTTCACATGTTGGATAAGACTCTTGACCTGAACAGATCTACATGCCAATATTCAGTTATAGTCATAGCGCCACCTATTGGCAACAGGAAGTTACATATTTTACACTGCGACAAACTACTCCTATAATTTTTTTGAGATTAACATATATTTTGTGGTCAGTCTAATCTAAAGGCCTGTGCAATGTTAACTTTTGAAGATCTTGAGTTTTTGTTAAAGGGCGTTTCCATGGCGCCATGACAAAATTTGATGTCTTGCCACAGCAAGAGAAGTTGTTGTAACTCAAGCATAAAATGTTCAATCTTCCCCAAACTTCACTTGTTTGATAAGAGTCCTTGCCTGAACACATCTGAAGGCCAATATTCCATTATAATGATAGCGCCACCTGCTGGCAACGGTAAGATTGGCACATATATGGGATATACTTTGATATATTCCACTTATATTTAGGACATTAAATGCATATTTCTCAACGTTCACCTTTTTACTAAAGCCACACGATGGCGGTGAGCCCGGGTGCGAGGGCCCGTTCATCGCTGCTTGCAGCTTTAATTAGGGCCCGAGCACCGATGGTGTGAGGACCCTCTTGGAATTGCTCCGTTTATTATTATTAGGGCTCAAGCCCAAAGGGCGAGAGGCCTATTGTTTTCCTTAGGATTATTTTTTATTATTATTATTATTATTATTATTATTTTTTTTTTTTTTTTTTTTTTTTTTTTTTCAACGTCTCGGGGGCTTTTGGGGCCCTTAACATGCTTAAAAAGTCTTGAAAATTGGCACACAGATTGGAACCTGCGGCCATTAGGGCCGGGCAGAGACTGATACACGGGCGTGGCACAGGGGCTCTACAGCGCCCCCTGGAATATGGAGGGCCATATATCATACATTCTTGCTCGTAGACGTATGAAACTCGGTACACATATAAATCTCATCAATCCAAACAACTTTTGTATTGCATATCATAGGCTCCGCCCAACAGGAAGTTGGCTATTTAGGGTTTAGTATTCAAATTTTTCGTCAAAGTTGTGGGGGCTTTTGGGGTCCTTAACATACTCAAAAACTCTTGAAAATTTGCGCACACTTTGGAATCTGTGGCCTTTAGGAGCCTGCAGAGGCTGGGACCCGGGCGTGGCACAGGGGCTCTACGGCGCCCCCTGGAACACAGTCAGAAATGTTGATGTATAGCTCACACATACTTGCACATATTCATATGAAACTCATAGAAACTCATAGAAACTCATGAGTACACATATAGATCTCATCGTGCCGAACAACTTTCGTATTGCATGTCATAGGCTCCGCCCATCAGGAAGTCAGCTATTTAGAGTTATGTAAAAAGCGCATGCTCTGGAATTTGAAATACTTGTCATAGGTTTTTTGCTCGATTGCCGCCAAACTCGGTCAACATGATCTCAAGACACTGGGGATGAAAAATTGCCAGGGGATTTTTGATATCTCGAACGGTTTGCTCGTGGCGAGGCGTTGAAATTATGGCGAGAAATGAGAAACAGGAAGTGTCTAATACCGTCCACATACATTTCCTGATTTTAATCAAACTTCATCAGATTATTCGTTGTATGATGTCGATCGCATATATGTGACTATTAGGAGTCAAAGTTATAGCGCCACCAACTGGCAGAAGGAAGTGTGTCATTTTCAAAATGATTTGAATTCAGCATCTTATTATTACTCGATTTGCTTCAAACTTCATCAGAATAATGTTAACACACAGCCGATATAAATCTGCAAGGGGGATATTGATATCTAAAAAATTGTTGGCGTGGCAACATGTCAAACTGGAATACTTCTCAGGTGATTTTGAGGCAAATAACATACTTAGAATTTCACAAAACTCTGAACACACATCAGTATTTCTGATAGGAACTTAAATTGTGAATGGATTTTGGATAGCTTGAATGGTTTTGCCGTGGTGATTTTTTTAAATGACCTTACAAAGGGAATCATTATTGTATTTTTAAATTGCAGCTTCCAAACACGTCAAATAATTTTTTCATACAGATGAAAAAGTCATTCTGAGGAAATATGCATAGTTTCACGACTTTACAACACTGTATGGATAACAGAAAATTTAAAAACTGTCAGACATCTCATCTCACTCTGTCCCTCTGTTTGAGTATATGTGCTTAGACTTCCATTGTCTGAGAGAAATAGCGCCCCTACAGGTTCAATTCCCGGACTTTTACTTTCACTTTTAAATCGGTTAAAAATACAAATAAATACTTAGATTTAATTCACACTGACAAGCTAAACCAACATATCTGATTATTACCAGTTCAGGGCTCATGGATAAATTATTTCTGGCCAGAGATACGTGAGAAATAGGAGAGATGAATCACCGCTGTGACCACGAGCGTCTGGAGTAAAGAGCTCAGAGAAAACGAATTTATTCCTGTTTTAAAGCTTTTAAAAATAAATTATTACAGCGATATCACACAATCAACCAATTAGAACACACCAAGAGCTAAATTCAGATGTTTTTGAACTGTTTGTGTGAAAATGAAATATTTGTGGCTGCCTATCTGAAATCACCGCTCCGATCAGCGCGTACAGTGTCGAGCTCAAAACAAACGAATTTATTCTTGTTTAAGAGCTTTTTTAAATAAAATATTACCACAAATGCACACAATAAACCCATTGTAACACTACAAGAGCTAAATGCAGGTGTTTGTGACCTGTTTAAGTGTGCAAGACTATTTGAAAGCGCGACTGGCAGAATAACATATCTCTTGAGCTGCAGGTTTCTGTCTTTCGTCGTACGAACGAACACATCACGGACAAGATTATTTCAAAATACATAATAGCTTGGCGAATATAAACGAAAACAGCCACGTGAACATAAACTGGATCTACTGGATTTGAATATTAAAGTGACCACATTTACCACTTGCTTCTGTCTTCAATTTTAATCTATATAAAAAAGGAAACTCATTCGACTTGGCTGCTTTTTTAATGTGTGCGTATTTATTTATTTACCTTTTTAGACATTTTGTATAATTTCATAGTTTGTGTATTACAATTATAAAAACAAAAATAAATTTAGCCACTCACATAGAAATAGCTTAGGCCTTAACCTTTTTCTGACAGTTTTAGGGATTTTTAAAAATCCTAAAAAAAACTTATTTGTGCTGCAAATAATAATTTCAAACTCATTTGATACTGACCTATGACATCCTGTGACATTATATTTATTTGAATTTACATAATCTCATGGATGTAACAGTAAATCTGTTCAGCTCACAGATCAATACTAAGCTGTAATGCAAGCAGAACTTTCACAAATGCTTATGAGTCATTTAAGGATTTGATAACACTGTAAAATAATGTCTAATTTGTTAACATTAGCAAATGCATTGATAACACTTTATAATAACTGCACTCATTAGTAAATAGTCAGTTCATGCTTTATAAAGCCTTGTCCCAATATTAATAGTCAGTAGTAAGCAGTTTATAAATACAGCTATAAATAGCTTGTCCTTGGTTTATAAGCACATTTATTAAAAAGGAGAGTAAAGGGTCAGTTATCTTCCTATGAAAAATAAAAGATAAAAATAAACAAACAACAACACAGATTGATACAGAACTCAGAAATTTTATTGTGGATTTATGATAAAATCAGCCTGTAAATGAATTCATACTCCTCCTCATACTACTCCATACTCCTTTTTCAACATGATGCCAATATACTGAGATGTTAAATTGTGAATGGGTTTAGGATAGCTTAAATGGTGTTGCCATAGAGATTTATTAAAGTAACATAAAAAATTCAATAGTTATTTTACTATATCTTTAAAATTTTTCATGCTAACTCTTCATAATTTTTTATATAAGTAGAAGTCCTCATTTGAAGGAAGCACAGTAAGTTTCATAGCTTTATCATTTTCAAGAGCCAGCATAAAATTAAAACTATCATAACTTATAAATCAAGCTTGCAATTCTTAGTACCTATAATGGCCACCAGAGGGAGCTATAGGATTACTTTTAAATAATTATTGGAGAAACGAGTATGATTTAAATAATTTATAGAAATCTTTCAAATAAAATAATATGTATTTTAGGAATTTTACTGATAAAATGACCCTCACTTAATTAGAATAACAAGCTGAAGTATTGTGAACTGTATATTAAGAATAATTCTTAATAGGCTTTATGGACAGATACGTTTTAAGTGACTCTTGAAGGTTCAGCACCACATCCTCTTTTACCACTGTTTAAAGAATTAATCTTACAGAACAGGTGTGAATGAATTTTGGATAGCTTGAATGGTTTTGTCGTGGTGATTTTTTGAAATAATAGTAAAAAAGGAACCAGTAAAAAAAAGTGCAGCTTCTAAACACTTCAAAAAAATGTACACATAGAAGACAAGTCATTCTGAGGAAATATGCATAGTTTCATGACTATACAACATTATATGGATGACAGAAAATTAAAAAACATACATCTGATGTCACTCTGTCCCTCTGTCACTGTGTGTGTGTGTTTTAAGTGAATTAGGTGTGAAACTATCAGTGAGCATTTAGTCTCCAGCGCCAACATTTTACAGAACTGCCACTTTCCTGGAGTCTCAGAATTACAATGTGTCAGGTTCTGAGAGATCTAAGATTCCAAAAAAATATTTAATTAGAATACCATGAAGTATTGTGAAATACTATATATTAAGACTTTATATATAGGCTTAATGAACAGATTAGACTGACTCGTAAAGGAACAGCACCACCTCATCTTGTTTGATGGTTTGAGGAATATATCTTCCAGAATCTGGGATTAAGATTTAAGAGCTCATTTTTATTCCACCTCCTTTCCTGAAAGTCTGTCTTGCAGAATTGACTAAAAATTAATCTTCACATTAATTCCTAATTCTTTTGCAATTCTTTTGTCAGTTCTTCTTGACCTGTTTTTCTCTTCCAGCTTTCCTGGACTATTGTATAGCACTCATAAATGATTAAATAAAAAATAATGGTAGTTATTAAGATTGATATGGTTTGGAATTGGTAAAATGTGCTTGGAAAAAAATCACAATAAAACAATGTTTTAATGTTTAAGTTTGGAATATTAACTGACATGAATGAATGCTATATAAATATTGTTCATGTTAACATAATGTTTATAAATGAAATCTTATTGTAAAGTGTTACTAAAGTTATATATATATATATATATTGTTCTGTGAATGTGATTTTAAAGTCTAGATGATTCGGATTAACCCTTTAACTGCCATATCAAGTTCAAGTTCAAGTTCAAGTTCAATTTATTTGTATAGCGCATTTACAACAGCCTCCTGGCTGACCAAAGTGCTTTAACATAAGAGCAAGAATATTACACATACATAAAAATAGACCAGACAAAAAATTTAAAACCACCCATTTCAAAATGTAGCATAACACAGTAGTCAGTACACTAAGGAAAATAAAAAAGTTTTTAGCAAAGATTTAAAAATAGACAAGGAAGGGGCCAGTCTGATCTCTAAAGGCAGGGTATTCCAGAGTCGTGGCCCAGCCACTGCAAATGCACGCTCCCCTCTACGCTCCCCTCTATCCTTTAAAACCTCACTGCCAGAGGGATATTGTGAATGCATGTGCCCGCTGGGCACAGTTTACCTGATGCCACCGGGGTGGTGATGGCATTGGTGGCTTGAGCCCGCCATCGCTGCTTGCAGCTATATTTAGGGCCCGAGCACCGAGGTGCGAGGACCCTCTTGTATCTGCTTTGTTTATTATTATTATTATTATTATTATTATTATTATTCTTCTTCTTCTTCTTCTTCTCCCGAATGAATCGCATTTTTGAGGGCTTTAACATGCTCAAAAAGTCATGAAACTTTGCACACGCGTCAAACCTGGTGAAAATTTTCGTCTGATATAGGATTCAGAAGAGGGTGTGGCAAAATGGCTCGACAGCGCCACCTATACCAAGAAAATCAACAGCCTTCCAGCTATGTTTCACGTACATGCACGAAAATTGGCACACATATGTAACACACCAATACCTACAAAAAAGACTCTTGGAGCGAAATTCTAAACCCAACAGGAAGTCGGTTATTTTTAATATTATGAGCATATTTTGTGTAATTTTGGTCATTTCCATGTGTTGTATTTTAACGAACTCCTCCTAGAGAGTTCTTCAAATCAACACCAAATTTGGTATGCCTAATCTAAAGGCCTTTGCGATGTTAAATTGCGAAGATCTTGAGTTTTCGTTGAAGGGCGTGTCCGTGGCGGCCTGGCGAATTTCGATGATTCGCCATGAAAAATGAAGTTGCTATAACTCACACATACAATGTCCAATCTGCCCCAAACTTCACATGTTTGATGAGACTCCGAACCTGAACAGATTGACATGCCCATATTCAGTTATAGTCATAGCGCCACCTATTGGCAACAGGAAGTGACATATTTTACGCTGCGGCGAACTACTCCTAGAAATTTTATGACATCAATGTCTTTTTTGTGGTCAGTCTAATCTAAAGGCCTTTGCGATGTTCAGTTGTGAAGATCTTGAGTTTTCGTTAAAAGGCTTGTTCATGGCGCCGCGACGAAGTTCGATGTCTCGCCATGGGAATAAAAGATGTTATAACTCAGGCATAAAATGTCCGATCTTCACCAAACTTCACATGTGTGATAAGAGTCCTGGCCTGAACAGATCTGCAGGCCAATATTCCAGCGGGTGTGGCAGAATGGCTCTATAGCGCCACCTATACACATTCAACGGAGTGCGCCTCGAGCTATGTTTCACGTACATGTACAAAAATTGGTACACACATGTAACACTCCAATACCTACAAAAAAGTCTCTTGGTACGAAATCCGAATCCCAACAGGAAGTCAGTTATTTTGAATTTTCCCTACAAAATTGGTGTTGTTTTTGCCATTTTCAGGGGTTGTACTTTAACGAACTCCTCCTAGAGATTTATTCAGATCAACACCAAACTTGGTCAGTGTAATCTAAAGCCATTTGCGATGTTAAATTGCGAAGGACTTGAGGTTTCGTTAAAGGGCGTGTCCATGGCGGCCTGACAAATTTCGATGTTTCGCCATGAAAAAGGAAGTTGCTGTAACTCAGACATACAATGTCCAATCTGCCCCAAACTTCACATGTTGGATGAGACTCTTGACCTTAACAGATCTACATGCCCATATTCAGTTATAGTCATAGCGCCACCTATTGGCAACAGGAAGTGACATATTTTACACTGCGACAAACTACTCCTAGAGATTTTATGACATCAATGTCTTTTTTGTGGTCAGTCTAATCTGAAGGACTGTGCAATGTTAACTTGTGGAAATCTTGAGTTTTTGTTAAAGGGCGTGTCCATGGCGCCCTGACGAAGTTCGATGTCTCGCCATGGGAATAAAAGATGTTATAACTCAGGCATAAAATGTCCGATCTTGCCCAAACTTCACATGTGTGATAAGGGTCCTGGCTTGAACACATCTGAAGGCCATTATTCCATTATAACGATAGCGCCACCTGCTGGCAACAGGAAGATTGGCACACATATGGAATAAACTTTGATATATTGCACTTATATTTATGAGTTTAAATGCATATTTCTCAACGTTCACCTTTTTACTAAAGCCACACGATGGCAGTGAGCCCGGGTGCGAGGGCCCGTTCATCGCTGCTTGCAGCTTTAATTATTCTTCTTCTTCTTCTTCTTCTCCCGAATGAATCGCATTTTTGAGGGCTTTAACATGCTTAAAAAGTCATGAAACTTTGCACACGCGTCAAACCTGGTGAAAATTTTCGTCTGATATAGGATTCAGAAGAGGGTGTGGCAAAATGGCTCGACAGCGCCACCTATACCAAGAAAATCAACAGCCTTCCAGCTATGTTTCACGTACATGCACGAAAATTGGCACACATATGTAACACACCAATACCTACAAAAAAGACTCTTGGAGCGAAATTCAAAACCCAACAGGATGTCGGTTATTTTTTATATTATGAGCATATTTTGTGTAATTTTGGTCATTTCCATGTGTTGTATTTTAACGAACTCCTCCTAGAGAGTTCTTCAAATCAACACCAAATTTGGTATGCCTAATCTAAAGGCCTTTGCGATGTTAAATTGCGAAGATCTTGAATTTTCGTTGAAGGGCGTGTCCGTGGCGGCCTGGCGAATTTCGATGATTCGCCATGAAAAATGAAGTTGCTATAACTCTGACATACAATGACCAATTTGCCCCAAACTACACATGTTTGATGAGACTCCAAACCTGAACAGATTGACATGCCCATATTCAGTTATAGTCATAGCGCCACCTATTGGCAACAGGAAGTGACATATTTTACGCTGCGACGAACTACTCCTAGAAATTTTATGACATCAATGTCTTTTTTGTGGTCAGTCTAATCTAAAGGCCTGTGCGATGTTCAGTTGTGAAGATCTTGAGTTTTCGTTAAAAGGCTTGTTCATGGCGCCGCGACGAAGTTCGATGTCTCGCCATGGGAATAAAAGATGTTATAACTCAGGCATAAAATGTCCAATCTTCACCAAACTTCACATGTGTGATAAGAGTCCTGGCCTGAACAGATCTGCCGGCCAATATTCCACCGGGTGTTTCAGAATGGCTCTATAGCGCCACCTATACACTTTCAACGGAGTGCGCCTCGAGCTATGTTCCACGTACATGTACAAAAATTGGTACACACATGTAACACTCCAATACCTACAAAAAAGTCTCATGGTACGAAATCCGGATCCCAACAGGAAGTCGGTTATTTTGAATTTTCCCTTCAAAATTGGTGTTGTTTTTGCCATTTTCAGGGGTTGTACTTTAACGAACTCCTCCTAGAGATTTATTCATATCAACACCAAACTTGGTCAGTGTAATCTAAAGCCATTTGCGATGTTAAATTGCGAAGGACTTGAGGTTTCGTTAAAGGGCGTGTCCATGGCGGCCTGACAAATTTCGATGTTTCGCCATGAAAAAGGAAGTTGCTGTAACTCAGACATACAATGTCCAATCTTCCCCAAACTTCACATGTTGGATGAGACTCTTGACCTGAACAGATCTACATGCCCATATTCAGTTATAGTCATAGCGCCACCAGTTGGCAACAGGAAGTGTCATATTTTACGCTGTGACAAACTACTCATAGAAATAGTATGACATCAATGTCTTTTTTGTGGTCAGTCTAATCTAAAGGCCTGTGCGATTTTAAATTGTGAAGATCTTGAGTTTTCGTTAAAAGGCGTGTCCATGGCGCCATGACAAAGTTCGATGTCTCGCCATGGGAATAAAACATGTTATAACTCAGGCATAAAATATCCGATCTTCCCCAAACTTCACATGTTTGAAAAGAGTACTGACCTGCACACATCTGGAGGCTAATATTCCATTGGGTGTGGCAAAATGGCTCGATAGCGCCACCTATACATTTTCAATGGAGTGCACCTCGAGCTACATGTCATGTACATGTATGAAAATCTGTAAACATATGTAACACACCAATAGCTACAAAAAAGTCTCTTGGTACGAAATCCGAATCCCAACAGGAAGTCGGTTATTTCTAATTTTCCCTGCAAAGTTGGTGTTGTTTTTGTCATTTTCAGGGGTTGTATTTTAACGAACTCCTCCTAGAGATTTATTCAGATCAACACCAAACTTGATCAGTGTAATCTAAAGCCCTTTGCGATGTTAAATTGCGAAGGAATTGAGGTTTTGTTAAAGGGCGTGTCCATGGCGGCCTGACAAATTTAGATGATTCGCCATGAAAAATGATGGTGCTATAACTCAGACATACAATGTCCAATCTGCCCCAAACTTCACATGTTTGATAAGACTCTTGACCTGAACAGATCTACATGCCAATATTCAGTTATAGTCATAGCGCCACCTATTGGGAACAGGAAGTGACACATTTTACACTGTGACAATCTACTCCTAGAAATTTTATGACATCAATGTCTTTTTTGTGGTCAGTCTAATCTAAAGACCTGTGTGATGTTTAGTTGTGAAGATCTTGAGTTTTTGTTAAAAGGCGTGTCCATGGCGCCATGACGAATTTCGATGTCTCGCCATGGGAATAAAAGATTTTATAACTCAGGCATAAAATGTCCGATCTTGCCCAAACTTCACATGTGTGATAAGGGTCCTGGCTTGAACACATCTGAAGGCCAATATTCCATTCCATTTACTAAAGCCACTCGCTGCCGGTGAGCCCGGGTGCGAGGGCCCGTTCATCGCTGCTTGCAGCTTTAATTCTTCTTCTTCTTCTTCTTCTCCCGAATGAATCGCATTTTTGAGGGCTTTAACATGCTCAAAAAGTCATGAAACTTTGCACACGCGTCAAACCTGGTGAAAATTTTCGTCTAATATAGGATTCAGAAGAGGGTGTGGCAAAATGGCTCGACAGCGCCACCTATACCAAGAAAATCAACAGCCTTCCAGCTATGTTTCACGTACATGCACGAAAATTGGCACACATATGTAACATACCAATACCTACAAAAAAGACTCTTGGAGCGAAATTCTAAACCCAGCAGGAAGTCGGTTATTTTTAATATTATGAGCATATTTTGTGTAATTTTGGTCATTTCCATGTGTTGTATTTTAACGAACTTCTCCTAGAGAGTTCTTCAAATCAACACCAAATTTGGTATGCCTAATCTAAAGGCCTTTGCGATGTTAAATTGCGAAGATCTTGAGTTTTCGTTAAAGGGCGTGTCCGTGGCGGCCTGGCGAATTTCGATGATTCGCCATGAAAAATGAAGTTGCTATAACTCACACATACAATGTCCAATCTGCCCCAAACTTCACATGTTTGATGAGACTACGAACCTGAACAGATTGACATGCCCATATTCAGTTATAGTCATAGCGCCACCTATTGGCAACAGGAAGTGACATATTTTACGCTGCGACAAACTACTCCTAGAAATTTTATGACATCAATGTCTTTTTTGTGGTCAGTCTAATCTAAAGGCCTGTGCCATGTTCAGTTGTGAAGATCTTGAGTTTTCGTTAAAAGGCGTGTCCACGGCACCATGGCGAAGTTCGATGTCTCGCCATGTGAATAAAAGATGTTATAACTCAGGCATAAAATATCCGATCTTCCCCAAACTTCACATGTGTGATAAGAGTCCTGGCCTGAACAGATCTGCAGGCCAACATTCCACCGAGTGTGGCAGAATGGCTCTATAGCGCCACCTATACACTTTAAACGGAGTGCGCCTCGAGCTATGTTTCATGTACATGTACAAAAATTGGTACACACATGTAACACTCCAATACCTACAAAAAAGTCTCTTGGTACGAAATCCGGATCCCAACAGGAAGTCGGTTATTTTGAATTTTCCCTTCAAAATTGGTGTTGTTTTTGCCATTTTCAGGGGTTGTACTTTAACAAACTCCTCCTAGAGATTTATTCAGATCAACACCAAACTTGGTCAGTGTAATCTTAAGCCTTTTGCGATCTTAAATTGCGAAGATCTTGAGGTTTCGTTAAAGGGCGTGTCCATGGCGGCCTGACAAATTTCGATGTTTTGCCATGAAATAGGATGTTGTTGTAACTCAGGCATAAAATGTCCAATCCTCCCCAAACCTCACATGTTCGATAAAAGTCCTGCCCTGAACACATCTGAAGGCCAATATTCCATTATAATGATAGCGCCACCTGCTGGCAACAGGAAGATTGGCACATATATGGAATAAACATTGATAAATTCTACTTATATTTATGAGTTTAAAACGCATATTTCTCACCGTTCACCTATTAACTAAAGCCACTCGCTGTCGGTGAGCCCGGGTGCGAGGGCCCGTTCATCGCTGCTTGCAGCTTTAATTATTATTATACTTCTCCAAAATGAATCGCATTTTTGAGGGCCTAAACATACTCAAAAAGTCATGGAACTTTGCACATACCTCAGAACTGGCGAAAATTTACATCTGATATGGGTTTCAGAAGTGGGTGTGGCAAAATGGCTCGACAGCGCCACCTATAGACGTTCAACGGTGTGCGCCTCGAGCTATGTTTCACGTACATGTACAAAAATCGGTACACACATGTAACTCACCAATATCTACAAAAAAGTCTCTGGTACGAAATCCGAATCCCAACAGGAAGTCAGTTAGTTTGAATTTTCCCTGCAAAATTGGTGTTGTTTTTGCCATTTTCAGGGGTTATACTTTAACAAACTCCTCTTAGAGATTTATTCAGATCAACACCAAACTTGGTCAGTGTAATCTAAAGCCATTTGCGATGTTAAATTGCGAAGGACTTGAGGTTTCGTTAAAGGGCGTGTCCATGGCGGCCTGCCAAATTTCAATGTTTCACCATAAAAAAGGAAGTTGCTGTAACTCAGACATACAATATCCAATCTGCCCCAAACTTCACATGTTGGATGAGACTCTTGACCTGAACAGATCTACATGCCCATATTCAGTTATAGTCATAGCGCCACCTATTGGCAACAGGAAGTGACATATTTTACACTGTGACAGACTATTCCTAGAAATTTTTGACATCAATGTCTTTTTTGTGGTCAGTCTCATCTAAAGACCTGTGTGATGTTTAGTTGTGAAGATCTTGAGTTTTTGTTAAAATGCGTGTCCATGGCGCCGTGACGAAGTTCGATGTCTCGTCATGGGAATAAAAGATGTTATAACTCAGGCATAAAGTGTCCGATCTTGCCCAAACTTCACATGTGTGATAAGGGTCCTGGCCTGAACAGATCTGAAGGCCAATATTCCATTGGGTGTGGCAAAATGGCTCGATAGCGCCACCTATAAACTTTCAACGGAGTGCATATGCACATTCAATGGAGTGCGCCTCAAGCTATTTTTCAAGTACATGTACAAAAATCGGTACACACATGTAACACACCAATACCTACAAAAATGTCCCATGTTACGAAATCCGAATCCCATCAGGAAGTCGGTTATTTAGAATTTTCTCTGCAAAATTGGCGTTGTTTTTGCCATTTTCAGGGGTTATACTTTAACAAACTACTCCTAGAGATATATTCAGATCAACACCAAACTTGATCAGTTAAATCTAAAGGCTTTTGCGATGTTAAATTGCGAAGATTTTGAGGTTTCGTTAAAGGGCGTGTCCATGGCGGCCTGACAAATTTTGATGTTTCGCCATGAAAAAGGAAGTTGCTGTTACTCAGACTTACAATGTCCAATCTGCTCCAAACTTCACATGTTAGATAGGACTTCTGCCCTTAACAGATCTACATGCCCATATTCAGTTATAGTCATAGCGCCACCTGCTGGCAACAGGAAGTGACATGTTGTATGCTGTGACAAACTACTCCAAGAATTTTTTTGAGATTAATGTATTTTTTGTAGTCAGTCTAATCTAAAGGCCTGTGCAATGTTTACTTGTGGAGATCTTAAGTTTTTGTTAAAGGGCATGTCCATGGCGTCATGACAAATTTTGATGTCTCGCCACAGCAAGAGAAGTTGTTGTAACTCAGGCATAATTTGTCCGAACTTCCCCAAACTTCACATGTTCGATAAGAGTCCTGCCCTGAACACATCTGAAGGACAATATTCAATTATAATGATAGCACCACCTGCTGGCAACACAAAGATTGGCACAAATATGGAGTAAACTTTGATATATTCCACTTATATTTATGAGTTTAAATGCATGCTTCTCACCGTTCACCTATTTACTGAAGCCACTCGCTGCCGGTGAGCCCGGGTGCGAGGGCCTGTTCATCGCTGCTTGCAGCTTTAATTAGGGCTCAAGCCTGGAGGGCGAGAGCCCTATTGTTTTCCTTAGGATTATTTGTTATTATTATTATTATTATTATTTTTCTTCAAGGTTTCGGGGGCTTTTGGGGTCCTTAACATGCTCGAAAACTCTTGAAAATTGGCACACAGATTGAAACCTGCGGCCATTAGGGCCGGGCAGAGACTGATACACGGGCGTGGCACAGGGGCTCTACAGCGCCCCCTGGAATGAGGGCCATATATCATACATACTTGCACGTAGACACATGAAACTCGGTACACATGTAGATCTCATTAAACCAAACAACTTTCGTACTGCATGTCATAGGCTCCGCCCAACAGGAAGTTGGCTATTTAAGGTTTAGTATTCATATTTTTCGTCAAAGTTGTGGGGGCTTTGAGGTCCCTAACATACTCAAAAACTCTTGAAAATTTGCACACACTTTGGAATCTTTGCCCTTTAGGAGCCTGCAGAGGCTGTGACCCGGGCGTGCCACAGGGGCTCTACGGCGCCCCCTGGAACACAGTCAGAAATGTTGATGTATAGCTCACACATACTTGCACATATTCATATGAAACTCAGTACACATATAGATCTCATTGTGCCGAACAATTTTCGTATTGCATGTCATTGGGCTCCGCCCAACAGGAAGTCAGCTATTTAGAGTTATGTAAAAAGCGCATGCTCTGGAATTTGATATACTTGTCATAGGATTTTTACCCGATTGCCACCAAACTCAACATGATCTCAAGACATTGGGGATGAAAAATTGCCAGGGGATTTTTGATATCTCGAACAGCTTGCTCGTGGCGAGGCGTTGAAATTATGGCGAGAAATGAGAAACAGGAAGTGTCTAATACCATCCACATACATTTCCTGATTTTAATCAAACTTCATCAGATTAATCGTTGTATGATGTCGATCGCATATATGTGACTATTAGGAGTCAAAGTTATAGCGCCACCAACTGGCAGCAGGAAGTGTGTCATTTTCAAAATGCTTTGAATTCAGCATCTTAATTTTACTCGATTTGCTTCAAACTTCATCAGAATAATGTTAAAACACAGCCAAAATGAATCTGCTGGGGGTATATTGATATCTAAAAATATTGTTGCCGTGGCAACATGTCAAACTGGAATACTTCTCAGGTGATTTTGAGGCATATAACAGGCTTAGAATTTCATCAAACTCAGACCACATATCAGTATTAATGATAACTAGACACTGGCAAAAGTTCATAAGAGGGCGTGGAAGAGGCACTCTATAGCGCCACCTTTTGTCAAAAGTGGGGGGGTTAGTTTTAGCTACAGACACCAAACTCGGTACATAAATTGTTCTTATCAAGACGGACAACTTTCTAATTCACAGTCATCAGCTACGACCAACAGGAAGTCGGCTATTTTGATTTGAATGTGGATTTTTTTTACATTTAGCTGTGAATAAATGCATACTGCTCAGCGGAGAGTAACACTATACACACCAAACTTTGTCTACATGATGCCAAAACATTGAGGAACTTAAATTGCCAAAGGATTTTGGATAGCTTGAATGGTTTTGATGTCGTGATTTTTTTAAATGACAGTAAAAAGGGAATTATTAATTGTCCTGCATTTTTAAATTCCAAACACTTCAAAACCTTTTTTCATACAGAAAAAAAGTCATTCTGAGTAAATATGGATAGTTTCACGACTTTACAACACTGTATGGGTAACAGAAAATTAAAAAACTGTCAGACATCTCATCTCAGTCTGTCCCTCTGTTTGAGTATTATGTGCTGAGACTTACATTGTCTGAGAGAAAATGCGCCCCTACAGGTGCAATTCCTGAAAGGGAAATTCGACTGAAAGGGAGGAGACTCTCTTTTAGTTTCATTTTTAAATCGGTTAAAATACAAATAAATACTTAGATTTAATTCGCACTGACAAGCTAAACCAACATATATGATTATTACCGGGTCAGGGCTCATTAATAATTGATGTGTGGTCAGTGATACGTGAGAAACACGAGAGATAAATCACCGCTCTGAGCAGGAGCGTGTGGAATGATGAGCTCAGAAAAAAACGAGTTTATTCTTGTTTTATAGCTTTTAAAATTAAAATATTAAAGCGATATCACACAATTCACCAATTAGAACACACCAGGAGCTAAATTCAGATGTTTTTGAACTGTTTGTGTGAAAATGAAATATTTGCAGCTGCCTATCTGAAATCACCGCCTCCGATCAGCGCGTACAGAGTTGAAAACAAACGAATTTATTCTTGTTTAAGAGCTTTTTCAAATAAAATATTGCCATAAATGCACACAATACACCCATTATAACACAAGAGCTAAATGCAGGTGTTTGTGACCCGTTTAAGTGTTGTGATATCGTCCATATAAATCACCACCACATGTATTGAGTTGAAGTTAATACTTTACTTTCTGTTTGCAGCAGTTACAGCAACATACATCAAACACTGCTTCCACCTGGCACCTCTTCTTCCACCCCATTCGTGCCACGATAGAACCCAACAACTTAGATATACAGATGACACCTAGTGGTTACTCCAGGATACTACATCCCCTCCTCCTTAAGCTATCAATTGTTATTATTATTATTTTTTCAATACTATTACCACCAATATCACCAACTAAATACTAATAACATTATTTACAAATATAACACTGTATAACAATCACATTCTTTTTTTTTTTTTTTTTTTTTTTTTACAAACACGTTAACAACTACCACTTAGATTGCATTGATTGTCTTTTACTGACTTGACTTATGTAACATAGTCTTTCAAGTAAGCTGGAGATCGTCTCTCTCTTGCAGACCTTCTCAGATTCGTAGGTTGGTTAATTTCTTTTTCTACAACAGCCAATTCTAGTGATTGTTCTTTCTCAAGGGCAGACATCTCCTGATCTGCAGGTGTTTTGACAACATCCGCACAAGGCAATGCAGAAGTGTCACCATCCTGTTCACTCTCTGCGGGTAGTATAATCTCCAGCATCTCATCTGTACTACGATTTCTTATTTGATCCACATGTCTTTTCACTGTTTGTCCATGCCCCAGAGCAGTCTTATATGAAAGAGGTCCTGTACAACCTTCCACCACTGCAGGAATCCATTTAGGTCCACCAGCATAGTTCCTCACGTACACTGAATCTCCAACTTCGAAGTTTGCAACTGTTGTCATGGCCTTCTTTTTGTTTCTGCTGTTTTTTCAAAACTTTGAACTTCACATCAGGAATAAGTAAGTCAAATGCGGATCTCAACTTCCGTGACATTAACATTTGAGCAGGTGATAACCCAGTTGTTGCATGGGGAGTGATTCTATAATTAAATAAGAATCTTGCTACTCTTGTCTCCACAGTGTCACCTTTCATCTTTTTCATCCCCTCCTTGAAAGTTTGAACAGCACGTTCCGCTAGGCCGTTTGAAGAAGGATGATACGGAGCTGAAGTTACATGTTGAATACCATTTCTCTCCATGAAAGTTTCAAACTCATTACTGGTAAAACATGTTCCATTGTCTGATACTAACATTTTAGGTAATCCATGTGTACTGAAACACATTCTCAATTTTTCAATTGTAATTTGGGAAGTGGCCTGCATCACAGGATAAACTTCCATCCACTTAGAATGAGAATCTACCAGAATTAGGAACATTCTTCCTAAAAAGGGCCCTGCGTAGTCTACATGAAGTCTTTCCCAGGGTGAGCCTGGCCACTCCCACGGGTGCAAAGGAGCTTGAGCAGGTGCCTTTCTGAAACTTTGACACACCTCACATTTCTGAACCACTCTCTCTACATCCTGGTCCATTCCAGGCCACCACATGTATGATCGGGCCAATCCTTTCATTCTGGACATGCCGGAATGAGTCTGATGTAACTGTTTCAACACAGCCCCTCTACCCTGCGATGGTATGACAATTCTCGCTCCCCAAATCACACATCCATCTTTTACACTGAGAGCATCTCTCCTGTGATGGTACGGTAACACATGTGGCTCTACTTTCTCAGGCCAACCCTTTAAGAGGTACTCATGTACCATTGCGAGTGTTATGTCGTGTGATGTCCACTTCAGAACCTGTGCTGCACTCACAGGCGAACCGTCCATTAAATCCATCATCAGCACTTGATCATTAGTGTCATCAGGTTCTCCCTCACCTGGCACTGGAAGTCTACTCAGCGCATCAGCATTTTGGTGGTACTTTCCTGGCTTGTAAACAATGTTATACTGATATGCTTGTAACATCACAGCCCACCTTTGCACTCTGGGTGAACCCATTTGAGGAACTGCTTTTGTTTCATTAAACAAATGGATCAAATGCTTATGAACAGTGCAAATTGTAAATGCACGACCATACAAATACTTGTGGAATCTATGGATGCCAAAAATCACAGCCAAGCCTTCTTTGTCCAGTTGTGAATAACGTTTCTCCGCTGGCGTTAATGTCCGAGACATGAACCCAAGAGGTTTCTCCACCCTTTCTCCTTTTATACGCTGCGAGAGCACTGCACCAACCCCATAGGGTGAAGCATCACAAGCCAAAGTTAGTTCTGAATCTGATGAATAATGAGCTAGCACCTCTGCTGATTTTAGTAGAGCTTTAGATTTTATAAAAGCTTCTTGCTGTTGCTTTTTCCACATCCACTGAACATCTTTTCTCAGCAGCAGATGTAGGGGGGCCAGCAGCGTTGCCAGATTTGGCAGGAACTTGTTATAATAGTTAAGCAGTCCCAGGTATGCTTTAAGCTCTGTGACATTCCTTGGTTCTGGTGCTTCTTCAATGGCTTTCACTTTACTTCCCAAAGGATGTAGACCCTGTGCATCTACTCTGTGGCCTAAATATTCCACCTCATCTGCCAGGAACACACATTTTACTCTTTTCAGTCGCAAACCAGCTTCTTCCAGTCTCGACAGCACTTCATCCAGTGTCTTCAAGTGACTTTCTTGGTTTACGCCCGTCACCAATATATCATCCAGATAAACAACTAATCCAGGAATACCTTGCAACAATCCCTCCATTGTTCTCTGAAAGATAGCAGGAGCTGAAGCCACTCCAAAGGGTAAACGATTATATGTGAATAACCCTTTCTGTGTATTCACTGTCAAGTATTTCTTGGAGCTTTCATCCATGATAATTTGTTGGTATGCATGACTCATGTCCAATTTTGTGAACTGCTTTCCTCCATCCAATAGAGCAAAAAGATCTTCCACCCTAGGTATTGGATACTGTTCCAATGTTGACACTCTATTGACTGTGAGTTTGTAGTCACCGCATAATCTTATACTGCCATCTGATTTCAAGATAGGAACAACAGGAGCTGCCCACTCTGAATACTTAACAGGTGATATGATCTTGTCCCGTAGCAGTCGATTAATCTCTTCCTCCACCTTTGTTTGCAGGGCATAAGGCACAGATCTAGGTCTAAAGAACCGTGGTGTGGCATCAGTCGGCACGTGAAGAATACCAGCAGTACCCCTTAATGTCCCAAGCTCCTCTTTGAATACTTCCTCATGCTTGGATAGCACCTGTTGTAATGTCATCACCTCTGACTGTATCAGCTTTATCTCACTCCATGGCAGTTGAATTTCTTCAAGCCAGGCTCTGCCTAGTAAGCATGGTCCTGTTCCTTTCACTATGACAAGTGGCATTTTCTTTTCCTGCTGCTGGTATTTTACTTGTACATCAGCCACACCCACTATCTCTACTTGCTCTCCTGTATAAGTTCTCAACTTGATTTTTGTACGTCTCAGTTTGGGAGCTTCTGAATGTTTCCAGATATCCTTGTACATTCCCTCATTCATAAGACTGACACTACACCCTGTATCAATCTCAAAGTTTACCAGTCTGCCATTAACATGCAACTCCGCATTGATGGGTTTCACTTTCTTCAATGCATCAGTTTTTACACATGCCAAAGTGAATGTTTCTTCAGATTCATCACTCTCATTATTTTCACTTACATTGAATGCCCGATACGGACGCACACCTTTTCCCCCTTTTTCCGTTGTCGCGTGTCCACTCTGTTGGCTTTTGTTGCGACAGGCTCTGGCGATATGTCCAATTTTCCTGCACACGTAACATTTATCATTCTTAAATCTACATTCGTTAGCTTTGTGGTTTTTTCCGCAGCATCTGTGACACTCTCTACTTTCTTTTTGTTCACCAGATTCCCCTCTTTTCCAGTGATCCGGTTTCCTTTCTTTAAACATGATGCTGTAACATGCCTGTACCCCGGATTTATTTTGTAAATCGAGCACATTTTTGCTTGCGGCTTCAGTAGCTACTGCAATTTTAAAAGCAGTCTCAAATGTCAGATTTGCTTCTGAAAGCAACCGTCTCTGAATCCGATCATCATCTATGCCACAAACAAGACGATCCCTCAGCATTTGATCTAAAGTTGCTCCGTAATTACAATCTTGTGCTAAACAACGCAACTCAGCTACATACTCTGTCACAGTCTCTGTCGGCTTCTTCGTTCTTGAATCAAATTTAAATCTCTGTACAATCTCACTTGGCTTAGGATTGAAATGATTTTTTAACATCGTTATCAGTGGCTGATAAGTCTTTTCACTTGGTTTCGTAGGGCTCAGAAGATTTCGCATCACACTGTACGTTTGTGGTCCCACAACACTTATGAGAATAGCTCTTTGCTTACCCTCATCTTCGATTCCATTAGCCACGAAAAATTGCTCCACTATTTCCGAATACTCTTCCCATGTTTGAACTTTTGCATCAAATGCTGCTAGTGAGCCAATAGTTCCTGTAGCCATGGTCAATCAAGCTTCTTCTCCCCCTCAACACAGTTATCCGCACTCTGCTCCCTTTCACAATTTCAATCTGTTGTCAACACAAGCTTTCCGCTTCATCCTCGTCGCCAAAATGTGATATCGTCCATATAAATCACCACCACATGTACTGAGTTGAAGTTAATACTTTACTTTCTGTTTGCAGCAGTTACAGCAACATACATCAAACACTGCTTCCACCTGGCACCTCTTCTTCCACCCCATTCGTGCCACGATAGAACCCAACAACTTAGATATACAGATGACACCTAGTGGTTACTCCAGGATACTACAAGTGTACAAGACTATTTGAAAGCGCGACTGGCATAATATCTCTCGAGCTGCAGGATTCTGCCTTTCGTCGTACGAACGAACACATCACGGACAAGATTATTTCAAAATACATAATAGCTTGGCAAATATAAATGAAAACAGCCACGTGGACATAAACTGTTGAGAAATAAATCTGAAGTAGATCTACTGGATTTGAATATTAAGTGACCGCATATATACCAGCTGCTTCTGTCTTCAATTTTAATCTACATATAAAAAAGGAAACTCATTCATCTTGGCTGCTTTTTAATGTGTGTACGTATTTATTTATTTATTTATTTATTATTTTGCTCTAACAAGAATTAATCTATATTTAATTAAATCAATTACATTTTATTTTACATTTGATTTGTCCATTTCTGCATCTAAACGCCTAAAAACCTAAAACATGCTCTATTATACTATTATTAGCAATTTCTTTATCGTCCAATTTATCTGGTGTACACACTTTCATTTTCATAATAAATTTGCTTGTTAGATTTTACACAGTTACAGTGGTCTATAATAAATATTAACAGGTTTTATTCAAGCTGTTTAGAATGATTGCAGTAGGCTAATTTTTTTAAATGTAAATCCAAAAAAATAAATAAATAAAAAACATTGGAAAACAATAACTGTTGTACTTTTTCATACATTTTGTATAATTTCATAGTTTATGCATTATAGTTATAAAAACAAATAAATTTAGCCACTCACATTGAAATCTTAGGCCTTATCCTTTTCTGACAGTTTTAGGGATTTTTTAAAATACAAAAAAACCTTATTTGTGCTGCAAAAAATAATTTCAAACTCATTTGATACTGACCTCTGACATCCTGTGACATGATATTTATTTGAATTTACATAATCTCATGGATGTAACAGTAAATCTGTTCAGCTCACAGATCAAGACTAAGCTGTAATGCAAGCAGAACTTTCACAAATGCTTGTAGGTCAATAAAATCATTACTAAACAAAAATCATTTAAGGATTTGATAACACTGTAAAATAATGTCTAATTTGTTAACATTAGCAAATGCATTAATAACACTTTGTAACAACTGCACTCATTAGTAAATAGTCAGTTCATGCTTTATAAAGCCTTGTCCCAACATTAATAGTCATTAGTAAGCAGTTTATAAATACAGCTATAAATAGCTTGGTTTATAAGCACATTTATTAAAAAGGAGAGTAAAGGGTCGGTTATCTTCCTATGAAAAATAAAAAAATAAAAATAAACAAACAACAACACAGATTGATACAGAACTCAGAAATTTTATTGTGGATTTATGATAAAATCAGCCTGTAAATGAATTCTTACTCCTCCAAGAAGACACAATTAGTTCACACCAAACTTTTTTAACATGAAGCCAATATACTGAAGATGTTAAATTGCGAATGGGTTTAGGATTCCTTAAATGGTGTGGCCATAGCGATTTATTAAAGTAACATAAAAAAATACAATAGTTATTTTACGATATCTTTAAAATTTTTCATTTCAACTCTTCATAATTTTTTATATATGTAGAAGTCATCATTTGAAGGAAGCACAGTAAGTTTCATAGCTTTATCATTTTCAAGAGCCAGCATAAAATTAAAACTATCATAACTTATAAATCAAGCTTGCAATTCTTAGTACCAATAATGGCCACCAGATGGAGCTATAGGATTACTTTTAAATAATTATTGTAGAAACGAGTATAATTTAAATCATTTATAGAAATCTTTCAAAGAAAAATAATATGAATTTTATGTATTTACTGATAAAATGACCCTCACTTAATTAGAATAACAAGCTGAAGTATTGTGAACTGTATATTAAGAAATAATTCTTTATAGGCTTTATGGACAGATAAGTTTTGAGTGACTCTTGAAGGTTCAGCCCCACATCCTCTTTTACCACTGTTTAAAGAATTTATCTTACAGAACAGGTGCGAATGAATTTTGGATAGCTTGAATGGTTTTGTCGTGGTGATTTATTGAAATAACAGTAAAAAAGTAACCAGTAAATGTCTTTTTATTTTTTTTAAAGTGCAGCTTCTAAACACTTCAAAAAAATGTACACATAGAAGACAAGTCATTCTGAGGAAATATGCATAGTTTCATGACTATACAACACTATATGGATGATAGAAAATTAAAAAACTATCAAACATCTGATGTAACTCTGTCCCTCTGTCACTGTGGGTAATGTGTGTGTGTGTGTGTAAGTGAATTAGGTGTGAAACTATCAGGGAGCATTTAGTCTCCAGCGCCAACATTTTACAGAACTGCCACTTTCCTGGAGTCTCCAGAATTACTCTGTGTCAGGTTCTGAGAGATCTAAGATTCAAAAAAATGATTTAATTAGAATACCATGAAGTATTGTGAAATACTATATATTAAGACTTTATATATAGGCTTTATGAACAGATTAGAGTGACTCGTGAAGGACCAGCACCACCTCCTCTTGTCCGATGGTTTGAGGAATATATCTTCCAGAATCCGGGATTAAGATTTAGGAGCTCTTTTTTATTCCACCTCCTTTCCTGAAAGTCTGTCTTGCAGAATTGACTAAAAATTAATCTTCACATTAATTCCTAATTATTTTGCAATTCTTTTTGTCAGTTCTTCTTGACCTGTTTTTTTCTTCTTCTTTTCTGACCTCATGACCCAGTCAGCATTTTTTGTACAATGGCCAAGTCTTAACTTATCAATTTCTGTATTGCATTTGTGTTTGATATTTCTCACAGGCTTTACAGAGTTAAAACTCTTTTTTTAGCGCATTTCATCTGTAAAAGAAAACATGCCCAATAATTCTGCACACATGAATATAAGGAGTTTTTCTCTTCCAGCTTTCCTGGACTATTGTATAGCACTCATAAATGATTAAATAAAAAATAATGGTAGTTATTAAGATTGATATGGTTTGGAATTGGTAAAATGTGCTTGGAAAAAAATCACAATAAAACAATGTTTTAATGTTTAAGTTTGGAAAATTAACTGACATGAATGAATGCTATATAAATATTGTTCATGTTAACATAATGTTTAGAAATGAAATATTATTGTAAAGTGTCACTAAAGTTATATATATTGTTCTGTGAATGTGATTTTAAAGTCTTGATGATTCGGATTAACCCTTTAACTGCCATATCCTTTAAAACCTCACTGCCAGAGGGATATTGTGAATGCATGTGCCCGCTGGGCACAGTTTACCTGATGCCACCGGGGTGGCGAATGCATTGGTGGCTTGAGCCCGCCATCGCTGCTTGCAGCTATATTTATTATTTTTTTTTTTATTTTTTTTTTTTCTAACGTTACGGGGGCTTTTGGGGCCCTTAACATGCTTAAAAAGTCTTGAAAATTGGCACACACATTGGAACCTGCGGCCATTAGGGCCGGGCAGAGACTGATACACGGGCGTGGCACAGGGGCTCTACAGCGCCCCCTGGAATATGGAAGGCCATATATCATACATACTTGTACGTAGACGTACGAAACTCGGTACACATATAGAACTCATCAATACAAACAACTTTCATATTGCATATCATAGGCTCCGCCCAACAGGAAGTTGGCTATTTAGGGTTTATTATTCATATTTGTCGTCAAAGTTGTGGGGGCTTTTGGAGTCCTTAACATACTCAAAAACTCTTGAAAATTTGCACACACCTTTGGATCTGTGGCCTTTAGGAGCCTGCAGAGATTGGGACCCGGGCGTGGCACAGGGGCTCTACGGCGCCCCTGGAACACAGTCATAAATATTGATGTATAGCTCACACATACTTGCACGTATTAATATGAAACTCAGTACACATATAGATCTCATCGTGCCGAACAACTTGCGTATTGCATGTCATAGGCTCCGCCCAACAGGAAGTCAGCTATTTAGAGTTATGTAAAAAGCGCATGCTCTGGAATTTGATATACTTGTCATAGGTTTTTTACTCGATTGCCACCAAACTCTGTCAACATGATCTCAAGACATTGGGGATGAAAAATTGCCAGGGGATTTTTGATATCTCGAACGGTTTGCTCGTGGCGAGGCTTTGAATTTATGGCGAGAATTGAGAAACAGGAAGTGTCTAATACCATCCACATACATTTCCTAATTTTAATCAAACTTCATCAGATTATTCATTGTATGATGTCGATCGCATATATGTGACTATTAGGAGTCAAAGTTATAGCGCCACCAACTGACAGCAGGAAGTGTGTCATTTTCAAAATGCTTTGAATTCAGCATCTTATTTTTACTCAATTTGCTTCAAACTTCATCAGAATAATGTTAAAACACAGCCGATATAAATCTGCTGGGGGGATATTGATATCTAAAAATATTGTTGCCGTGGCAACATGTCAAACTGGAATACTTCTCAGGTGATTTTGAGGCATATAACATGCTTAGAATTTCATCAAACTCAGAACACATATCAGTATTAGTGACAGCTAGACACTGGCAAAAGTTCATAAGAGGGCGTGGAAGAGGCACTCTATAGCGCCACCTTTTGTCAAAAGTGAGGGGGTTAGTTTAAGCTACAGACACCAAACTCAGTACAAAAATTGTTCTTATCAAGACGGACAACTTTCTAATTCACAGTCATCAGCTACGACCAACAGGAAGTCGGCTATTTTGATTTGAATGTGGATTGTTTTTTACATTTAGCTGTGAATTAATGCATACTGCTCAGAGGAGAGTAACACTATACACACCAAACTTGGTGTACATGTTGAAAAAACATTGAGGAACTTAAATTGTGGATGGGTTTTGGATAGCTTGGATGGTTTTGTCGTGGTGATTTTTTTAAATGACAATAAAGATGGAATTATAAATTTTCCTGCATTTTTAAATTCCAAACACTTCAAAACCTTTTTTCATACAGAAAAAAAGTTATTCTGAGTAAATATGCATAGTCTCATGACTTTACAACACTGTATGGATAACAGAAAATTAAAAAACTGTCAGACATCTCATCTCACTGTGTCCCTCTGTTTGAGTATATGTGCTTAGACTTCCATTGTCTGAGAGAAATAGCGCCCCTACAGGTGCAGTTACCGGACTAAAAAAGGGAGGAGACTGTCTTTTGGTTTCACTTTTAAATCGGTTAAAATACAAATAAATACTTGGATTTAATTCACACTGACAAGCTAAACCAACATATATGATTATTATCAGGTCAGGGCTCATTAATAATTGATGTGTGGTCAGTGATACGTGAGAAACACGAGAGATGAATCACTGCTCTGAGCAGGAGCGTGTGGAATGATGAGCTCAGAAAAAAAAACGAGTTTATTCTTGTTTTATAGCTATTTAAAATAAAGTATTGCAGCGATATCACACAATTCACCAATTAGAGCACACCAAGAGCTAAATTAAGATGTTTTTGAACTGTTTGTGTGAAAATGAAATATTCGCGGCTGCCTATCTGAAATCACTGCCTCCGATCAGCGCGCACAGTGTCACAAGTTCAAAACTAACAAATTTATTCTTGTTTAAGAGCTTTTTAAAGTAAATTATTGCCATAAATGCACACAATACATCCATTATAACACAACACGAGCTAAATGCAGGTGTTTGTGACCCTTTTAAGTGTGCAAGACTATTTGAAAGCGCGACTGGCAGAATAACATATATCTCTCGAGCTGCAGGATTCTGCCTTTCGTCGTAAGAACGAACACATCATGGACAATATTATTTCAAAATACATAATAGCTTGGCGAATATAAACGAAAACTGCCACGTGAACATAAACTGTTGAGAAATAAATCTGAAGTGGATCTACTGGATTTTAATATTAAGTGACCGCATTTACCTGCTTCTGTCTTCAATTTTAATCTATATAAAAAATTTAACTCATTCATCTTGGCTGCTTTTTTAATATGTGTACGTATTTATTTATTATTTTGCTCTAACAAGACTTAATCTGTATTTAATTAAATCAGTTACATTTTATTTTACATTTGACTTGTCCATTTCTGCATCTAAACGCCTAAAAACCTAAAAAATGCTCTAGTATACTATTGTTAGCAATTTCTTTATCGTCCAATTTATCTGGTGTACACACTTTTATTTTCATAATAAACTTGTTTGTTAGATTATACACAGTTATAGTGGTCTATAATAAATATTGACAGGTTTTATTCAAGCTGTTTAGAATGATTGCCGTAGGCTAATTTTTTAAAATGTAAATCCAAAAAAAAAAAAAAAAAATTTAAATAAATAAAAAACATTGGAAAAGAATAACTTGTACTTTTTTAGACATTTTGTATAGTTTCATAGTTTATGCATTATAATTATAAAAACAAAAAAAAATTAGCCACTCACATAGAGATCTTAGGCCTTATCCTTTTCTGACAGTTTTAGGGATTTTTAAAAATCCTAAAAAACCTTATTTGTGCTGCAAATAATAATTTCAAACTAATTTGATACTGACCTCTGACATCCTGTGACATGATATTTATTTGAATTTACATAATCTCATGGATGTAACAGTAAATCTGTTCAGCTCACAGATCAAGACTAAGCTGTAATGCAAGCAGAACTTTCACAAATGCTTGTAGGTCAATAAAATCATTACAAAACACTTACAAATCATTTAAGGGATTTAATAACACTGTAATATAATGTCTAATTTGTTAACATTAGCAAATGCATTGATAACACTTTATAATAACTTTACTATATCTTTAAAATTTTTCATTCCAACTCTTCATAATTTTTTATATAAGTAGAAGTCATCATTTGAAGGAAGCACAGTAAGTTTCATAGCTTTATCATTTTCAAGAGCCAGCATAAAATTAAAACTATCATAACATATAAATCAAGCTTGCAATTCCTAGTACCTAGTACTATATGATTACTTTTAAGTAATTGTAGAAACAAGTATGATTTAAATCATTTATAGAAATCTTTCAAAGAAAAATAATATGAATTTTATGTATTTTACTGATAAAATGACCCTCACTTAATTAGAATAACAAGCTGAAGTACTGGAACTGTATATTAAGAATAATTCTTTATAGGCTTTATGGACAGATACGTTTTGAGTGACTCTTGAAGGATCAGCACCACATCCTCTTTTACCACTGTTTAAAGAATGTATCTTACAGAACAGGTGCGGATGAATTTTGAATAGCTTGAATGGTTTTGTCGTGGTGATTTTTTGAAATAACAGTAAAAAAGTAACCAGTAAATGTCTTTTATTTTAAGTGCAGCTTCTAAACACTTCAAAAAAATGTACACATAGAAGACAAGTCATTCTGAGGAAATATGCATAGTTTCATGACTATACAACACTATATGGATGATAGAAAATTAAAAAACTATCATACATCTGATGTCACTCTGTCCCTCTGTCACTGTGGGAAATGTGTGTGTGTGTGTGTGTGTTTGTGTGTAAGTGAATTAGGTGTGAAACTATCAGGGAGCATTTAGTCTCCAGCGCCAACATTTTACAGAACTGCCACTTTCCTGGAGTCTCAGAAGTACAATGTGTCAGGTTCTGAGAGATCTAAGATTCCAAAAAATTATTTAATTAGAATACCATGAAGTATTGTGAAATACTATATATTAAGACTTTATATATAGGCTTTATGAACAGATTAGAGTGACTCGTGAAGGACCAGCACCACCTCCTCTTGTCTAATGGTTTGAGGAATATATCTTCCAGAATCCGGGATTAAGATTTAGGAGCTCATTTTTATTCCACCTCCTTTCCTGAAAGTCTGTCTTGCAGAATTGACTAAAAATTAATCTTCACATTAATTCCTAATTATTTTGCAATTCTTTTTGTCAGTTCTTCTTGACCTGTTTTTTTCTTCTTCTTTTCTGACCTCATGACCCAGTCAGCATTTTTTGTACAATGGTCAAGTCTTAACTTATCCATTTCTGTATTGCATTTGTGTTTGATATTTCTCATGGGCTTTACAGTTTGAGTTAAAACTCTTTTTTAGCGCATTTCATCTGTAAAAGAAAACATGCCCAATAATTCTGCACACATGAATATGAGGAGTTTTTCTCTTCCAAATAATGGTAGTTATTAAGATTGATATGGTTTGGAATTGGTAAAATGTGCTTGGAAAAAAATCACAATAAAACAATGTTTTAATGTTTAAGTTTGGAATATTAAGTGACATGAATGAATGCTATATAAATATTGTTCATGTTAACATAATGTTTATAAATGAAATCTTATTGTAAAGTGTTACTCAAGTTATATATATATATATATATATATATATATATATATATATATATATATATATATATATATATATATATATATATATATATATATATATATATATTGTTCTGTGAATGTGATTTTAAAGTCTAGATGATTCGGATTAACTCCTTTAACTGCCATATCCTTTAAAACCTCACTGTCAGAGGGATATTGTGAATGCATGTGCCCGCTGGGCACAGTTTACCTGATACCACCGGGGTGGTGATGGCATTGGTGGCTTGAGCCCGCCATCGCTGCTTGCAGCTATATTTAGGGCTCAAGCCTGGAGGGCTTAGGATTATTTTTTATTATTATTATTATTATTATTATTAAATTTTTTTTTTCTAACGTTACGGGGGCTTTTGGGGCCCTTAACATGCTTAAAAAGTCTTGAAAATTGGCACACAAATTGGAACCTGCGGCCATTAGGGCCGGGCAGAGACTGATACACGGGCGTGGCACAGGGGCTCTACAGCGCCCCCTGGAATATGGAAGGCCATATATCATACATACTTGTACGTAGACGTACGAAACTCGGTACACATATAGAACTCATCAATACAAACAACTTTCGTATTGCATATTATAGGCTCTGCCCAACAGGAAGTTGGCTATTTAGGGTTTATTATTCATGTTTGTCGTCAAAGTTGTGGGGGCTTTTGGAGTCCTTAACATACTCAAAAACTCTTGAAAATTTGCACACACCTTTGGATCTGTGGCCTTTAGGAGCCTGCAGAGGTTGGGACCCAGGCGTGGCACAGGGGCTCTACGGCGCCCCTGGAACACAGTCATAAATATTGATGTATAGCTCACACATACTTGCACGTATTAATATGAAACTCAGTACACATATAGATCTCATCGTGCCGAACAACTTGCGTATTGCATGTCATAGGCTCCGCCCAACAGGAAGTCAGCTATTTAGAGTTATGTAAAAAGCGCATGAATTTGATATACTTGTCATAGGTTTTTTACTCGATTGCCACCAAACTCTGTCAACATGATCTCAAGACATTGGGGATGAAAAATTGCCAGGGGATTTTTGATATCTCAAACGGTTTGCTCGTGGCGAGGCTTTGAATTTATGGCGAGAATTGAGAAACAGGAAGTGTCTAATACCATCCACATACATTTCCTAATTTTAATCAAACTTCATCAGATTATTCATTGTATGATGTCGATCGCATATATGTGACTATTAGGAGTCAAAGTTATAGCGCCACCAACTGACAGCAGGAAGTGTGTCATTTTCAAAATGCTTTGAATTCAGCATCTTATTTTTACTCGATTTGCTTCAAGCTTCATCAGAATAATGTTAAAACACAGCCGATATAAATCTGCTGGGGGGATATTGATATCTAAAAATATTGTTGCCGTGGCAACATGTCAAACTGGAATACTTCTCAGGTGATTTTGAGGCATATAACATGCTTAGAATTTCATCAAACTCAGAACACATATCAGTATTAGTGACAGCTAGACACTGGCAAAAGTTCATAAGAGGGCGTGGAAGAGGCACTCTATAGCGCCACCTTTTGTCAAAAGTGAGGGGGTTAGTTTTAGCTACAGACACCAAACTCAGTACAAAAATTGTTCTTATCAAGACGGACAACTTTCTAATTCACAGTCATCAGCTACGACCAACAGGAAGTCGGCTATTTTGATTTGAATGTGGATTGTTTTTTACATTTAGCTGTGAATTAATGCATACTGCTCAGAGGAGAGTAACACTATACACACCAAACTTTGTCTACATGTTGAAAAAACATTGAGGAACTTAAATTGTGAATGGGTTTTGGATAGCTTGGATGGTTTTGTCGTGGTGATTTTTTTAAATGACAATAAAGATGGAATTATTAATTTTCCTGCATTTTTAAATTCCAAACACTTCAAAACCTTTTTTCATACAGAAAAAAAGTTATTCTGAGTAAATATGCATAGTTTCATGACTTTACAACACTGTATGGATAACAGAAAATTAAAAAACTGTCAGACATCTCATCTCACTGTGTCCCTCTGTTTGAGTATATGTGCTTAGACTTCCATTGTCTGAGAGAAATAGCCTCCCTACAGGTGCAGTTACCGGACTAAAAAAGGAAGGAGACTATCTTTTGGTTTCACTTTTAAATCGGTTAAAATACAAATAAATACTTGGATTTAATTCACACTGACAAGCTAAACCAACATATATGATTATTATCAGGTCAGGGCTCATTAATAATTGATGTGTGGTCAGTGATACGTGAGAAACACGAGAGATGAATCACCGCTCTGAGCAGGAGCGTGTGGAATGATGAGCTCAGAAAAAAAAACGAGTTCATTCTTGTTTTATAGCTATTTAAAATAAAGTATTGCAGCGATATCACACAATTCACCAATTAGAGCACACCAAGAGCTAAATTAAGATGTTTTTGAACTGTTTGTGTGAAAATGAAATATTCGCTGCTGCCTATCTGAAATCACTGCCTCCGATCAGCGCGCACAGTGTCACAAGTTCAAAACTAACGAATTTATTCTTGTTTAAGAGCTTTTTAAAGTAAATTATTGCCATAAATGCACACAATACATCCATTATAACACAACACGAGCTAAATGCAGGTGTTTGTGACCCTTTTAAGTGTGCAAGACTATTTGAAAGCGCGACTGGCAGAATAACATATATCTCTCGAGCTGCAGGATTCTGCCTTTCGTCGTAAGAACGAACACATCATGGACAATATTATTTCAAAATACATAATAGCTTGGCGAATATAAACGAAAACTGCCACGTGAACATAAACTGTTGAGAAATAAATCTGAAGTGGATCTACTGGATTTTAATATTAAGTGACCGCATATATACCAGCTGTTTCTGTCTTCAATTTTAATCTATATAAAAAATTAAACTCATTCATCTTGGCTGCTTTTTTAATGTGTGTACGTATTTATTTATTATTTTGCTCTAACAAGACTTAATCTATATTTAATTAAATCAATTACATTTTATTTTACATTTGATTTGTCCATTTCTGCATCTAAACGCCTAAAAACCTAAAACATGCTCTATTATACTATTGTTAGCAATTTCTTTATCGTCCAATTTATCTGGTGTACACGCTTTTATTTTCATAATAAACTCGTTTGTTAGATTATACACAGTTATAGTGGTCTATAATAAATATTGACAGGTTTTATTCAAGCTGTTTAGAATGATTGCCGTAGGCAAATTTTTAAAAATGTAAATCCAAAAAAAAAAAAAAAAATTGTAAATAAAAAAAAAAACATTGGAAAAGAATAACTTGTACTTTTTTATACATTTTGTATAGTTTCATAGTTTATGCATTATAGTTATAAAAACAAACAAATTTAGCCACTCACATAGAAATCTTAGGCCTTATCCTTTTCTGACAGTTTTAGGGATTTTTAAAAATCCTAAAAAACCTTATTTGTGCTGCAAATAATAATTTCAAACTAATTTGATACTGACCTCTGACATCCTGTGACATGATATTTATTTGAATTTACATAATCTCATGGATGTAACAGTAAATCTGTTCAGCTCACAGATCAAGACTAAGCTGTAATGCAAGCAGAACTTGTAGGTCAATAAAATCATTACAAAACACTTACAAATCATTTAAGGGATTTGATAACACTGTAAAATAATGTCTAATTTGTTAACATTAGCAAATGCATTGATAACACTTTATAATAACTGCACTCATTAGTAAATAGTCAGTTCATGCTTCATAAAGCCTTGTCCCAATATTAATAGTCAGTAGTAAGCAGTTTATAAATACAGCTATAAATAGCTCATTTATTAAAAAGGAGAGTAAAGGGTCAGTTATCTTCCTATGAAAAATAAAAAAAATAAAAATAAACAAACAACAACACTGACTGATACAGAACTCAGAAATGTTATTGTGGATTTATGATAAACTCAGCCTGTAAATGAATTCATTCTCCTCCAAGAAGACACAAGTAGTTCACACCAAATTTTTTTAACATGAAGCCATATACTGAAGATGTTAAATTGCGAATGGGTTTAGGATACCTTAAATGGTGTGGCCATAGAGATTTATTAAAGTAACATAAAAAAATACAATAGTTATTTTACTATATCTTTAAAATTTTTAATTCCAACTCTTCATAATTTTTTATATATGTAGAAGTCATCATTTGAAGGAAGCACAGTAAGTTTCATAGCTTTATCATTTTCAAGAGCCAGCATAAAATTAAAACTATCATAACATATAAATCAAGCTTGCAATTCTTAGTACCAATAATGGCCACCAGATGGAGCTATAGGATTACTTTTAAATAATTATTGTAGAAACAAGTATGATTTAAATCATTTATAGAAATCTTTCAAAGAAAAATAATATGACTTTTATGTATTTTACTGATAAAATGACCCTCACTTAATTAGAATAACAAGCTGAAGTATTGTGAACTGTATATTAAGAATAATTCTTTATAGGCTTTATGGACAGATAAGTTTTGAGTGACTCTTGAAGGATCAGCACCACATCCTCTTTTACCAGTTTAAAGAATGTATCTTACAGTACAGGTGCGGATGAATTTTGAATGGCTTGAATGGTTTTGTCGTGGTGATTTTTTGAAATAACAGTAAAAAAGTAACCAGTAAATGTCTTTTATTTTTTTAAGTGCAGCTTCTAAACACTTCAAAAAAATGTACACATAGAAGACAAGTCATTCTGAGGAAATATGCATAGTTTCATGACTATACAACACTATATGGATGATAGAAAATTAAAAAAACTATCATACATCTGATCTCACTCTGTCCCTCTGTCACTGTGGGTAATGTGTGTGTGTGTGTGTGTGTGTGTGTGTGTGTGTGTGTGTGTGTGTGTGTGTGTGTGTGTGTGTGTGTGTGTGTGTTAAGTGAATTAGGTGTGAAACTATCAGGGAGCATTTAGTCTCCAGTGCCAACATTTTACAGAACTGACACTTTCCTGGAGTCTCAGAATTACAATGTGTCAGGTTCTGAGAAATCAAAGATTCCAAAAAATGATTTAATTAGAATACCATGAAGTATTGTGAAATACTATATATTAAGACTTCATATATAGGCTTTATGAACAAATTAGAGTGACTTGTGAAGGACCAGCACCACCTCCTCTTGTCTGATGGTTTGAGGAATATATCTTCCAGAATCCAGGATTAAGATTTAGGAGCTCATTTTTATTCAACCTCCTTTCCTGAAAGTCTGTCTTGCAGAATTGACTAAAAATTAATCTTCACATTAATTCCTAATTATTTTGCAATTATTTTTGTCAGTTCTTCTTGACCTGTTTTTTTTTTCTTCTTCTTTTCTGACCTCATGACCCAGTCAGCATTTTTGTACAATGGTTAAGTCTTAACTTATCCATTTCTGTATTGCATTTGTGTTTGATATTTCTCATGGGTATTTCATAATTTTCGACTTTGAGTTAAAGCAGTTTGAGTTAAAACTCTTTTTTAGCGCATTTCATCTGTAAAAGAAAACATGCCTAATGATTCTGCACATGAATATAAGGAGTTTTTCTCTTCCAGCTTTCCTGGACTATTGTATAGCACTCATAAATGATTAAATAAAAAATAATGGTAGTTATTAAGATTGATATGGTTTGGAATTGGTAAAATGTGCTTGGAAAAAAATCACAATAAAACAATGTTTTAATGTTTAAGTTTGGAATATTAACTGACATGAATGAATGCTATATAAATATTGTTCATGTTAACATAATGTTTATAAATGAAATCTTATTGTAAAGTGTTACTAAGTATATATATATATATATATATATATATATATATATATATATATATATATATATATATACAGTATTGTTCAAAATAATAGCAGTACAATGTGACTAACCAGAATAATCAAGGTTTTTCGTATATTTTTTTATTGCTACGTGGCAAACAAGTTACCAGTAGGTTCAGTAGATTCTCAGAAAACAAATGAGACCCAGCATTCATGATATGCACGCTCTTAAGGCTGTGCAATTGGGCAATTAGTTGAATTAGTTGAAAGGGGTGTTTTCAAAAAAATAGCAGTGTGGCATTCAATCACTGAGGTCATCAATTTTGTGAAGAAACAGGTGTGAATCAGGTGGCCCCTATTTAAGGATGAAGCCAACACTTGTTGAACAAGCATTTGAAAGCTGAGGAAAATGGGTCGTTCAAGACATTGTTCAGAAGAACAGCGTACTTTGATTAAAAAGTTGATTAGAGAGGGGAAAACCTATAAAGAGGTGCAAAAAATGATAGGCTGTTCAGCTAAAATGATCTCCAATGCCTTAAAATGGAGAGCAAAACCAGAGAGACGTGGAAGAAAACGGAAGACAACCATCAAAATGGATAGAAGAATAACCAGAATGGCAAAGGCTCAGCCAATGATCACCTCCAGGATGATCAAAGACAGTCTGGAGTTACCTGTAAGTACTGTGACAGTTAGAAGACGTCTGTGTGAAGCTAATCTATTTTCAAGAATCCCCCGCAAAGTCCCTCTGTTAAAAAAAAGGCATGTGCAGAAGAGGTTACAATTTGCCAAAGAACACATCAACTGGCCTAAAGAGAAATGGAGGAACATTTTGTGGACTGATGAGAGTAAAATTGTTCTTTTTGGGTCCAAGGGCCACAGGCAGTTTGTGAGACGACCCCCAAACTCTGAATTCAAGCCACAGTACACAGTGAAGACAGTGAAGCATGGAGGTGCAAGCATCATGATATGGGCATGTTTCTCCTACTATGGTGTTGGGCCTATTTATCGCATACCAGGGATCATGGATCAGTTTGCATATGTTAAAATACTTGAAGAGGTCATGTTGCCCTATGCTGAAGAGGACATGCCCTTGAAATGGTTGTTTCAACAAGACAATGACCCAAAACACACTAGTAAACGGGCAAAGTCTTGGTTCCAAACCAACAAAATTAATAATAATAATAATAATAATAATAATTCTTTACATTTATATAGCGCTTTTCTAGACACTCAAAGCGCTTTACATAGACAGGGGGTATCTCCTCATCCACCATTAATGTTATGGAGTGGCCAGCCCAATCTCCAGACCTTAATCCAATTGAGAACTTGTGGGGTGATATCAAAAATGCTGTTTCTGAAGCAAAACCAAGAAATGTGAATGAATTGTGGAATGTTGTTAAAGAATCATGGAGTGGAATAACAGCTGAGAGGTGCCACAAGTTGGTTGACTCCATGCCACACAGATGTCAAGCAGTTTTAAAAAACTGTGGTCATACAACTAAATATTAGTTTAGTGATTCACAGGATTGCTAAATCCCAGAAAAAAAAATGTTTGTACTAAATAGTTTTGAGTTTGTACAGTCAAAGGTAGACACTGCTATTTTTTTGAACACACCCCTTTCAACTAATTGCCCAATTGCACAGCCTTAAGAGCGTGCATATCATGAATGCTGGGTCTTGTTTGTTTTCTGACAATCTACTGAACCTACTGGTAACTTGTTTGCCACGTAGCAATAAAAAATATACTAAAAACCTTGATTATTCTGGTTAGTCACATTGTACTGCTATTATTTTGAACAAAACTGTATATATTGTTCTGTGAATGTGATTTTAAAAGTCTAGATGATTCGGATTAATCCTTTAACCGCCATATCCTTTAAAACCTCACTGCCAGAGGGATATTGTGAATGCATGTGCCCGCTGGGCACAGTTTACCTGATGCCACCGGGGTGGTGATGGCATTGGTGGCTTGAGCCCGCCATCGCTGCTTGCAGCTATATTTAGGGCCCGAGCACCGATGGTGTGAGGACCCTCTTGTTTCTGTGTTGTTTATTATTAGGGCTCAAGCACGAAGGGGCGAAGAGCCCTATTGTTCTTCTAAGGATTATTCTTATTATTTTTTTTTTTTTTTATTAAACCTGGCACACTTATTAAAATTGGCACACACATTGGAATCTGCGGCCATCAGGACGCTGCAGAGGCTGGGACCCGGGCGTGGCACAGGGGCTCTACAGCGCCCCCTGGAACACCTTCAGAAATCTTGAACCATAACTCACACAGACTTGCATGTATTTATATGAAACTCGGTACACTTATAGATCTCATTGAGCCGAACAACTTTCACACTTTATGTCATAGGCTCCACCCAACAGGAAGTCAGCTATTCAGGGCTGTTTTTAAAAAAGCATGCTCTGGAATTTGAAATACTCCTCTGAGGTTTTCAACCCGTTCGCCACGAAACTCGGTGAACATGATCTCAAGACATTGCGGATGAAAAATTGCGAGGGGATTTTTGATATCTCGAACGGTTTGCCCGTAGCGAGGCATGGAAATTATGGCGAGAAATGAGAAACAGGAAATGTCTAATAACATCCACATACATTTCCTGAATTTGATCAAACTTCATTGGTTTGTTCGTTGTATAATACCAATCGTATATATGTGACTATTAAGAGTCAACGTTATAGCGCCACCAACTGGCAGCAGGAAGTGAGTCATTTTCAAAATGTTTTGAATTCAGCATTTTATTTTTACTCGATTTACTTAAAACTTCATCAGAATAATGACAAAACACGGCCGATGTAAATCTGTTGTGGGGATATTGATATCTAATATGGTGTTGCCATGGCAACGTGTCAAACTTGAATGTTCTGTTATGATGAGTTTGAGGCAGCCTCAGCCTCATATGTGTTTCAGATTTACATGAAACTCAAAACACATATCAGTATTAGTGATAGCTAGACAATGGCAAAAGCTTTTAAAAGGGCGTGAAGGAGGCACGCTATAGCGCCACCTTTTGTCAAAAGTGGGGGGTTTAGTTTTAGCTACAGACACCAAACTTGGTACATAAATTGTTCTTATCAAGACGGACAACTTTCTAATTCACAGTCATCAGCTACGACCAACAGGAAGTCGGCTATTTTGATTTGAATATTTAAATTGAGCTCTGATTTAATGCATTCTCCTCAGAGGAAATGTTCACTATACTCACCAAACTTTGTCTACATGTTGAAAAAACATTGAGGAACTTAAATTGCGAACGGATTTTGGTTAGCTTGAACCGTTTTGTCGTGGTGATTTTTTGAAATGACAGTAAAAAGGGAATCATTAATTGTCTTGTATTTTTAAATTGCAGCTTCCAAACACTTAAAAAAAATTCATACAGAGATCAAATCATTCTGAGGACATATGCATAGTTTCATGACTTTACAACACTGTATGATTAAAAGAAAATTAAAAAACTGTCAGACTTCTTAACTCACTCTGTCCCTCTGTTTGAGCAATGTATGTGTGCTGACTAAGTGCATGTGTGTGTGTGAGTGTGTGTGTGTGAGTGGGGGATGGGCATGAGCTGAGTGGCAGACACAATGAGAGAGAGAAAGAGAGAGAGAGAAAAATTTTTAAATTCTTATTTTTTGTTGCTGTTGCTAACATTGCTGTTTTCAGTACAGCTTAAGAAATCTCTTAGGCCTTATCCTTTTCTGACAGTTTCAGGAATTAAAAACACAATTCTAAAAATACTTATTTGTGCTGCAAATAATAATTTCAACTCATTTGATACTGACCTATTCCATCCTGTGACATGACATGTATCTACATTTTTAAAATCTCATGGATGTAACAGTAAAACTGTTCAGTTCACAGATCAAGACTAAGCTTCTTTCACAAATGCTTATAAGTCATTGAAGGACTTAATAACACTGTAAAATAATGTCTAATTTGTTAACATTAGTAAATGCATTGGTGACACTTTATAATAACTGCACTCATTAGTAAATAGTCAGTTTATGCTTAATAAAGCCTTGTCCCAATATTAATAGTCAGTAGTAAGCAGTTTATAAATACAGCTATAAATAGCTTGTTCTTGGTTTATAAGCACATTTATTAATAAGGAGAGTAAAGGGTCAGTTATCTTCCTATGAAAAATAAAAAAAAAATAAAAATAAACAAACAACAACACAGATTGATACAGAACTCAGAAATTTTATTGTGGATTTATGATAAAATCAGCATGTAAAAATGAATTCATTCTCCTCCGAGAAGACATAAGTAGTTCACACCAAACTTTTTCAACATGATGCTAATATACTGAAGATGTTAAATTGCGAATGGGTTTAGGATACCTTAAATGGTGTGGCCATAGCGATTTATTAAAGTAACATAAAAAAATGCAATAGTTATTTTACGATATCTTTAAAATTTTCATTTCAACTCTTCATAATTTTTTATATATGTAGAAGTCATCATTTGAAGGAGGAAGCACAGTAAGTTTCATAGCTTTATCATTTTCAAGAGCCAGCATAAAATTAAAACTATCATAACTTATAAATCAAGCTTGCAATTCTTAGTACCAATAATGGCCACCAGATGGCGCTATAGGATTACTTTTAAATAATTATTGTAGAAACGAGTATGATTTAAATCATTTATAGAAATCTTTAAAAGAAAAATAATATGAATTTTATGTATTTACTGATAAAATGACCCTCACTTAATTAGAATAACAAGCTGAAGTATTGTGAACTGTATATTAAGAAATAGTTCTTTATAGGCTTTATGGACAGATAAGTTTTGAGTGACTCTTGAAGGATCAGCACCACATCCTCTTTTACCACTGTTTAAAGAATTTATCTTACAGAACAGGTGCGAATGAATTTTGGATAGCTTGAATGGTTTTGTCATGGTGATTTATTGAAATAACAGTAAAAAAGTAACCAGTCAATGTCTTTTATTTTTTTAAAGTGCAGCTTCTAAACACTTCAAAAAAATGTACACATAGAAGACAAGTCATTCTGAGGAAATATGCATAGTTTCATGACTATACAACACTATATGGATGATAGAAAATTAAAAAACTATCAAACATCTGATGTAACTCTGTCCCTCTGTCACTGTGGGTAATGTGTGTGTGTGTGTGTAAGTGAATTAGGTGTGAAACTATCAGGGAGCATTTAGTCTCCAGCGCCAACATTTTACAGAACTGCCAATGATTTAATTAGAACTGAAAATGATTTAATTAGAATACCATGAAGTATTGTGAAATACTATATATTAAGACTTTATATATAGGCTTTATGAACAGATTAGAGTGACTCGTGAAGGACCAGCACCACCTCCTCTTGTCCAATGGTTTGAGGAATATATCTTCCAGAATCCAGGATTAAGATTTAGGAGCTCTTTTTTATTCCACCTCCTTTCCTGAAAGTCTGTCTTGCAGAATTGACTAAAAATTATTCTTCACATTAATTCCTAATTATTTTGCAATTCTTTTTGTCAGTTCTTCTTGACCTGTTTTTTTCTTCTTCTTTTCTGACCTCATGACCCAGTCAGCATTTTTTGTACAATGGCCAAGTCTTAACTTATCAATTTCTGTATTGCATTTGTGTTTGATATTTCTCATGGGCTTTACAGTTTGAGTTAAAACTCCTTTTTAGCGCATTTCATCTGTAAAAGAAAACATGCCCAATAATTCTGCACACATGAATATAAGGAGTTTTTCTCTTCCAGCTTTCCTAGACTATTGTATAGCACTCATAAATGATTAAATAAAAAATAATGGTAGTTATTAAGATTGATATGGTTTGTAATTGGTAAAATGTGCTTGGAAAAAAATCACAATAAAACAATGTTTTAATGTTTAATTTTGGAATATTAACTGACATGAATGAAAGCTATATAAATATTGTTCATGTTAACATAATGCTTAGAAATGAAATATTATTGTAAAGTGTCACTAAAGTTATATATATATATATATATATATATATATATTGTTCTGTGAATGTGATTTTAAAGTTTTGATGATTCTGATTAACCCTTTAACTGCCATAACCTTTAAAACCTCACTGCCAGAGGGATATTGTGAATGCATGTGCCCGCTGGGCACAGTTTACCTGATGCCACCGGGGTGGCGATGGCATTGGTGGCTTGAGCCCGCCATCGCTGCTTGCAGCTATATTTTTTTATTATTATTATTATTTTTTATTTTTTTCTAACGTTACGGGGGCTTTTGGAGTCCTTAACATGCTCGAAAACTCTTGAAAATTGGCACACAGATTGGAACCTGCGGCCATTAGGGTCGGGCAGAGACTGATACACGGGCGTGGCACAGGGGCTATACAGCGCCCCCTGGAATACTGAGGGCCATCTATCATACATACTTGCACGTAGACACATGAAACTCGGTACACATGTAGATCTCATTAAACCAAACAACTTTCGTACTGCATGTCATAGGCTCCGCCCAACAGGAAGTTGGCTATTTAGGGTTTATTATTCATATTTTTGGTCAAAGTTGTGGGGGCTTTTGGGGTCCCTAACATACTCAAAAACTCTTGAAAATTTGCACACACTTTGGAATCTGTGCCCTTTAGGAGCCTGCAGAGGCTGGGACCCGGGCGTGGCACAGGGGCTCTACGGCGCCCCCTGGAAAACAGTCATAAATGTTGATGTATAGCTCACACATACTTGCACGTATTAATATGAAACTCAGTACACATATAGATCTCATCGTGCCGAACAACTTGCGTATTGCATGTCATTGGGCTCCGCCCAACAGGAAGTCAGCTATTTAGAGTTATGTAAAAAGCGCATGCTCTGGAATTTGATATACTTGTCATAGGTTTTTTACTCGTTTACCACAAAACTCGGTCAACATGATCTCAAGACATTGGGGATGAAAAATTGCCAGGGGATTTTTTATATCTCGAACGGTTTGCTCGTGGCGAGGCGTTGAAATTATGGCGAGAATTGAGAAACAGGAAGTGTCTAATACCATCCACATACATTTCCTGATTTCAATCAAACTTCATCAGATTATTCATTGTATGATGTCGATCACATATATGTGACTATTAGGAGTCAAAGTTATAGCGCCACCAACTGGCAGCAGGAAGTGTGTCATTTTCAAAATGCTTTGAATTCAGCATCTTATTTTTACTCGATTTGCTTCAAACTTCATCAGAATAATGTTAAAACACAGCCGATATGAATCTGCTGGGGGAAATTGGATATCTAAAAATATTGTTGCCGTGGCAACATGTCAAACTGGAATACTTCTCAGGTGATTTTGAGGCAAATAACATGCTTAGAATTTCATCAAACTCAGAACACATATCAGTATTAGTGACAGCTAGACACTGGCAAAAGTTCATAAGAGGGCGTGGAAGAGGCACTCTATAGCGCCACCTTTTGTCAAAAGTGGGGGGTTAGTTTTAGCTACAGACACCAAACTCAGTACAAAAATTGTTCTTATCAAGACGGACAACTTTTTAATTCACAGTCATCAGCTACGACCAACAGGAAGTCGGCTATTTTGATTTGAATGTGGATTGTTTTTTACATTTAGCTGTGAATTAATGCATACTGCTCAGAGGAGAGTAACACTATACACACCAAACTTTGTCTACATGTTGAAAAAACATTGAGGAACTTAAATTGTGAATGGGTTTTGGATAGCTTGGATGGTTTTGTCGTGGTGATTTTTTTAAATGACAGTAAAGATGGAATTATTAATTTTCCTGCATTTTTAAATTCCAAACACTTCAAAACCTTTTTTCATACAGAAAAAAAAGTTATTCTGAGTAAATATGCATAGTTTCATGACTTTACAACACTGTATGGATAACAGAAAATTAAAAAACTGTCAGACATGTCATCTCACTCTGTCCCTCTGTTTGAGTGTGTGTGCTTAGACTTCCATTGTCTGAGAGAAATAGCGCCCCTACAGGTGCAGTTACCGGACTAAAAAAGGGAGGAGACTGTCTTTTGGTTTCACTTTTAAATCGGTTAAAATACAAATAAATACTTGGATTTAATTCACACTGACAAGCTAAACCAACATATATGATTATTATCAGGTCAGGGCTCATTAATAATTGATGTGTGGTCAGTGATACATGAGAAACACGAGAGATGAATCACCGCTCTGAGCAGGAGTGTGTGGAATGATGAGCTCAGAAAAAACGAGTTTATTCTTGTTTTATAGCTATTAAAAATAAAGTATTGCAGCGATATCACACAATTCACCAATTAGAGCACACCAAGAGCTAAATTAAGATGTTTTTGAACTGTTTGTGTGAAAATGAAATATTCGCGGCTGCCTATCTGAAATCACTGCCTCCGATCAGCGCGCACAGTGTCACAAGTTCAAAACTAACGAATTTATTCTTGTTTAAGAGCTTTTTAAAATAAGTTATTGCCATAAATGCACACAATACATCCATTATAGACTATTTGAAAGCGCGACTGGCAGAATAACATGTATCTCTGGAGCTGCAGGATTCTGCCTTTCGTCGTAATAACTAACACATCACGGACAAGATTATTTCAAAATACATAATAGCTTGGCTAATATAAACGAAAACAGCCACGTGAACATAAACTGTCGAGAAATAAATCTGAAGTGGATCTACTGGATTTTAATATTAAGTGACCGCATATACCAGCTGCTTCTGTCTTCAATTTTAATCTATATAAAAAATTTAACTCATTCATCTTGGCTGCTTTTTTAATGTGTGTACGTATTTATTCATTATTTTGCTCTAACAAGACTTAATCTATATTTAATTAAATCAATTACATGTTATTTTACATTTGATTTGTCCATTTCTGCATCTAAACGCCTAAAAACCTAAAACATGCTCTATTATACTATTGTTAGCAATTTCTTTATCGTCCAATTTATCTGGTGTACACTTTTATTTTCATAATAAACTTGTTTGTTAGATTATACACAGTTACAGTGGTCTATAATAAATATTGACAGGTTTTATTCAAGCTTTTTAGAATGAATGCAGTAGGCTAACTTTTTTTAATGTAAATCCCAAAAAAAAATAATAATAATAAATAAATAAATAAATAAATAAATAAATAAAAAACATTGGAAAATAATAACTGTTGTACTTTTTTTTATACATTTTGTATAATTTTATAGTTTATGCATTATAGTTATAAAAACAAATAAATTTAGCCACTCACATAGAAATCTTAGGCCTTATCCTTTTTTGACAGTTTTAGGGATTTTTAAAAATCCTAAAAAACCTTATTTGTGCTGCAAATAATAATTTCAAACTAATTTGATACTGACCTCTGACATCCTGTGACATGATATTTATTTGAATTTACATAATCTCATGGATGTAACAGTAAATCTGTTCAGCTCACAGATCAAGACTAAGCTGTAATGCAAGCAGAACGTTCACAAATGCTTACAGGTCAATAAAATCATTACAAAACACTTACAAATCATTTAAGGGATTTGATAACACTGTAAAATAATGTCTAATTTGTTAACATTAGCAAATGCATTGATAACACTTTATAATAACTGCACTCATTAGTAAATAGTCAGTTCATGCTTCATAAAGCCTTGTCCCAATATTAATAGTCAGTAGTAAGCAGTTTATAAATACAGCTATAGATAGCTTGTTCTTGGTTTATAAGCACATTTATTAAAAAGGAGAGTAAAGGGTCAGTTATCTTCCTATGAAAAAAAATAAAATAAAAATAAACAAACAACAACACAGATTGATACAGAACTCAGAAATGTTATTGTGGATTTATGATAAACTCAGCCTGTAAATGAATTAATTCTCATCCAAGAAGACATAAGTAGTTCACACCAAACTGTTTTAACATGAAGCCATATACTGAAGATGTTAAATTTCGAATGGGTTTAGGATACCTTAAATGGTGTGGCCATAGCGATTTATTAAAGTAACATAAAAAAATACAATAGTTATTTTACTATATCTTTAAAATTTTTAATTCCAACTCTTCATAATTTTTTATATACTTAGAAGTCATCATTTGAAGGAAGCACAGTAAGTTTCATAGCTTTATCATTTTCAAGAGCCAGCATAAAATTAAAACTATAACATATAAATCAAGCTTGCAATTCTTAGTACCAATAATGGCCACCAGATGGAGCTATATGATTACTTTTAAATAATTATTGTAGAAACAAGTATGATTTAAATCATTTATAGAAATCTTTCAAAGAAAAATAATATGAATTTTATGTATTTTACTGATAAAATGACCCTCACTTAATTAGAATAACAAGCTGAAGTATTGTGAACTGTATATTAAGAATAATTCTTTATAGGCTTTATGGACAGATACGTTTTGAGTGACTCTTGAAGGTTTAGCACCACATCCTCTTTTACCACTGTTTAAAGAATGTATCTTACATAACAGGTGTGGATGAATTTTGAATGGCTTGAATGGTTTTGTCGTGGTGATTTTTTTAAATAACAGTAAAAAAGTAACCAGTAAATGTCTTTTATTTTTTTAAGTGCAGCTTCTTAACACTTCAAAAAAATGTACACATAGAAGACAAGTCATTCTGGGGAAATATGCATAGTTTCATGACTATACAACACTATATGGATGATAGAAAATTAAAAAACTATCATACATCTGATGTAACTCTGTCCCTCTGTCACTGTGGGTAATGTGTGTGTGTGTGTGTGTGTGTGTGTGTGTGTGTGTGTGTGTGTGTGTGTGTGTTAAGTGAATTAGGTGTGAAACTATCAGGGAGCATTTAGTCTCCAGCGCCAACATTTTACAGAACTGGCACTTTCCTGGAGTCTCAGAATTACAATGTGTCAGGTTCTGAGAGATCTAAGATTCCAAAAAATGATTTAATTAGAATACCATGAAGTATTGTGAAATACTATATATAAAGACTTTATATATAGGCTTTATGAATAGATTAGAGTGACTCGTGAAGGACCAGCACCACCTCCTCTTGTCCGATGGTTTGAGGAATATATTTTCCTGAATCCGGGATTAAGATTTAGGAGCTCATTTTTATTCCACCTCCTTTCCTGAAAGTCTGTCTTGCAGAATTGACTAAAACAATTCCTAATTATTTTGCAATTATTTTTGTCAGTTCTTCTTGACCTGTTTTTTTTTCTTCTTCTTTTCGGACCTCATGACCCAGTCAGCATTTTTGTACAATGGTCAAGTCTTAACTAATCCATTTTTGTATTGCATTTGTGTTTGATATTTCTCATGGTTATTTCATAATTTTCGACTTTGAGTTAAAACAGTTTGAGTTAAAACTCTTTTTTAGCGCATTTCATCTGTAAAAGAAAACATGCCTAATAATTCTGCACACATGAATATAAGGAGTTTTTCTCTTCCAGCTTTCCTGGACTATTGTATAGCACTCATAAATGATTAAATAAAAAATAATGGTAGTTATTAAGATTGATATGGTTTGGAATTGGTAAAATGTGCTTGGAAAAAAATCACAATAAAACAATGTTTTAATGTTTAAGTTTGGAATATTAACTGACATGAATGAATGCTATATAAATATTGTTCATGTTAACATAATGTTTTTAAATGTAATCTTATTGTAAAGTGTTACTAAATATATATATATATATATATATATATATATATATATATATATATATATATATATATATATATATATATATATATATATATATATTGTTCTGTGAATGTGATTTTAAAGTCTAGATGATTCGGATTAACCCTTTAACCGCCATATCCTTTAAAACCTCACTGCCAGAGGGATATTGTGAATGCATGTGCCCGCTGGACACAGTTTACCTGATGCCACTGGGGTGGCGATGGCATTCGTGGCTTGAGCCCGCCATCGCTGCTTGCAGCTATATTTATTATTATTAGGGCCCGAGCACCGAAGGTGTGAGGACCCTATTGTATCTGCTTCGTTTATTAGGGCCCGAGCACCGAAGGTGTGAGGACCCTATTGTATCTGCTTCGTTTATTAGGGCCCGAGCACCGAGGTGCGAGGACCCTCTTGTATCTGCTTTGTTTTTTATTCTTCTTCTTCTTCTTCTTCTTCTTCTTCTCCCGAATGAATCGCATTTTTGAGGGCTTTAACATGCTCAAAAAGTCATGAAACTTTGCACACTCGTCAAACCTGGTGAAAATTTTCGTCTGATATAGGATTCAGAAGAGGGTGTGGCAAAATGGCTCGACAGCGCCACCTATACCAAGAAAATCAACAGCCTTCCAGCTATGTTTCACGTACATGCACGAAAATTGGCACACATATGTAACACACCAATACCTACAAAAAAGACTCTTGGAGCGAAATTCTAAACCCAACAGGAAGTCGGTTATTTTTAATATTATGAGCATATTTTGTGTAATTTTGGTCATTTCCATGTGTTGTATTTTAACGAACTCCTCCTAGAGAGTTCTTCAAATCAACACCAAATTTGGTATGCCTAATCTAAAGGCCTTTGCGATGTTAAATTGCGAAGATCCTGACTTTTTGTTGAAGGGCGTGTCCGTGGCGGCCTGGCGAATTTCGATGATTCGCCATGAAAAATGAAGTTGCTATAACTCACACATACAATGACCAATCTGCCCCAAACTTCACATGTTTGATGAGACTCCGAACCTGAACAGATTGACATGCCCATATTCAGTTATAGTCATAGCGCCACCTATTGGCAACAGGAAGTGACATATTTTACGCTGCGACGAACTACTCCTAGAAATTTTATGACATCAATGTCTTTTTTGTGGTCAGTCTAATCTAAAGGCCTGTGCGATGTTCAGTTGTGAAGATCTTGAGTTTTCGTTAAAAGGCTTGTTCATGGCGCCGCGACGAAGTTCGATGTCTCGCCATGCGAATAAAAGATGTTATAACTCAGGCATAAGATGTCCGATCTTCCCCAAACTTCACATGTGTGATAAGAGTCCTGGCCTGAACAGATCTTCAGGCCAATATTCCACCGGGTGTGGCAGAATGGCTCTATAGCGCCACCTATACACTTTCAACGGAGTGCGCCTCGAGCTATGTTTCACGTACATGTACAAAAATTGGTACACACATGTAACACTCCAATACCTACAAAAAAGTCTCTTGGTACGAAATCCGGATCCCAACAGGAAGTCGGTTATTTTGAATTTTCCCTTCAAAATTGCTGTTGTTTTTGCCATTTTCAGAGGTTGTACTTTAACGAACTCCTCCTAGAGATTTATTCAGATCAACACCAAACTTGGTCAGTGTAATCTAAAGCCCTTTGCGATAATAAATTGCGAAGGACTTGAGGTTTCGTTAAAAGGCGGGTCCATGGCGGCCTGACAAATTTCGATGTTTCGCCATGAAAAAGGAAGTTGCTGTAACTCAGACATACAATGTCCAATCTGCCCCAAACTTCACATGTTGGATAAGACTCTTGACCTGAACAGATCTACATGCCAATATTCAGTTATAGTCATAGCGCCACCTATTGGCAACAGGAAGTTACATATTTTACACTGCGACAAACTACTCCTAGAAATTTTATGACATCAATGTCTTTTTTGTGGTCAGTCTAATCTAAAGACCTGTGTGATGTTTAGTTGTGAAGATCTTGAGTTTTTGTTAAAAGGTGTGTCCATGGCGCCGTGATGAAGTTCAATGTCTCGCCATGGGAATAAAAGATGTTATAACTCAGGCATAAAATGTCCGATCTTGCCCAAACTTCACTTGTGTGATAAGGGTCCTGGCCTGGACAGATCTGAAGGCCAATATTCCATCGAGTGTGGCAAAATGGCTCAATAGCGCCACCTATACACTTTCAACGGAGTGCGTATACACTTTAAACGGAGTGCGCCTTGAGCTATGTTTCACGTACATGTACAAAAATCGGTACACATATGTAACACACCAATATCTACGAAAAAGTCTCTTGGTACGAAGTCCGAATCCCAACAGGAAGTCAGTTATTTGGAATTTTCTCTGCAAAATTAGTGTTGTTTTGGCCATTTTCAGGGGTTGTACTTTAACGAACTCCTCCTAGATATTTATTCAGATCAACACCAAACTTGGTCAGTGTAATCTAAAGCCTTTTGCGATCTTAAATTGCGAAGATCTTGAGGTTTCGTTAAAGGGCGTGTCCATGGCGGCCTGACAAATTTCATTGTTTCGCCATGAAATAGGATGTTGTTGTAACTCAGGCATAAAATGTCCAATCCTCCCCAAACCTCACATGTTCGATAAAAGTCCTGCCCTGAACACATCTGAAGGCCAATATTCCATTATAATGATAGCGCCACCTGCTGGCAACAGGAAGATTGGCACATATATGGAATAAACATTGATATATTCTACTTATATTTATGAGTTTAAACGCATATTTCTCACCGTTCACCTATTAACTAAAGCCACTCGCTGCCGGTGAGCCCGGGTGCGAGGGCCCGTTCATCGCTGCTTGCAGCTTTAATTATTATTATTATTATTACGGTGCCAAATGAATCGCCATTTTGAAGGCCTAAACATACTCAAAAAGTCAGGAAAATTTGCACACCCCTCCGAACTGGCGAAAATTTACGTCTGATATGGGTTTCAGAAGTGGGCGTGGCAAAATGGCTCGATAGAGCCACCTATACACGTTCAGCGGTGTGCGCCTCGAGCTAAGTTTCACGCACATGTATGAAAATCGGTACACACATGTAACACACCAAGACCTACAAAAAAGACTCTTGGAGCAAAATTCTAAACCCAACAGGAAGTCAGATATTTTTTATTTTATGAGCAAATTTTTTGTCATTTTTGCCATTTCCATGCGTTGTATTTTAACGAACTCCTCCTAGAGATTAATTCAGATCAACACCAAATTTGGTATGCCTAATCTAAAGGCCTTTGCAATGTTAAATTGCGAAGATCTTGAGTTTTCGTTCAAGTTCGTGTCCGTGGCGGCCTGGCGAATTTCGATGATTCGCCATGAAAAATGAAGTTGCTATAACTCACACATACAATGTCTAATCTGACCCAAACTTCACATGTTTGATAAGACTCTGAACCTGAACAGATTGACATGCCCATATTCAGTTTTAGTCATAGCGCCACCTATTGGCAACAGGAAGTGACATATTTTACACTGCGACGAACTACTCCTAGAAATTTTTTGACATGAATGTCTTTTTTGAGGTCAGTCTAGTCTAAAGGCCTGTGCGATGTTCAGTTGTGAAGATCTTGAGTTTTTGTTAAAAGGCTTGTCCATGGCGCCATGACGATGTTCGATGTCTCGCCATGGGAATAAAAGATGTTATAACTCAGGCATAAAATGTCCGATCTTCCCCAAACTTCACATGTGTGATAAGAGTCCTGACCTGAACAGATGTGCAGGCCAATATTCCACCGGGTGTGGCAGAATAGCTCGATAGCGCCACCTATACCCTTTCAACGGAGTGCGCCTCGAGCTATGTTTCACGTACATGTACAAAAATTGGTACACACATGTAACTCACCAATACCTACAAAAAAGTCTCTTGGTACAAAATCCGAATCCAAACAGGAAGTCGGTTCTTTTTAATTTTCCCTGCAAAATTGGTGGTGTTTTTGTCATTTTCAGGGGTTGTATTTTAACGAACTCCTCCTAGAGATTTATTCAGATCAGCACCAAACTTGGTCAGTGTAATCTAAAGCCCTTTGCGATGTTAAATTGCGAAGGAATTGAGGTTTCGTTAAAGGGCGTGTCCATGGCGGCCTGACAAATTTCGATGATTCGCCATGAAAAATGATGGTGCTATAACTCAGACATACAATGTCCAATCTGCCCCAAACTTCACTTGTTTGATAAGACTCTTGACCTGAACAGATCTACATGCCAATATTCAGTTATAGTCATAACACCACCTATTGGCAACAGGAAGTGACACATTTTACACTGTCACAAACTACTCCTAGAAATTTTATGACATCAATGTCTTTTTTTGTGGTGAGTCTAATCTAAAGACGTGTGTGATGTTTAGTTGTGAAGATCTTGAGTTTTTGTTAAAAGGCGTGTCCATGGCGCCATGACGAAGTTCGATGTCTCGCCATGGGAATAAAAGATGTTATAACTCCGGCATAAAATGTCCAATCTTGCCCAAACTTCACATGTGTGATAAGGGTCCTGGCTTGAACACATCTGAAGGCCAATATTCCATTATAACGATAGCGCCACCTGCTGGCAACAGGAAGATTGGCACACATATGGAATAAACTTTGATATATTGCACTTATATTTATGAGTTTAAATGCATATTTCTCAACGTTCACCTTTTTACTAAAGCCACACGATGGCGGTGAGCCCGGGTGCGAGGGCCCGTTCATCGCTGCTTGCAGCTTTAATTAGGGCCCGAGCACCGAGGTGCGAGGACCCTCTTGTATCTGCTTTGTTTATTATTAGGGCCCGAGCACCGAAGGTGTGAGGACCCTATTGTATCTGCTTCGTTTATTATTATTATTATTATTATTATTATTATTATTATTATTATTATTATTATTATTACGGTGCCAAATGAATCGCCTTTTTGAAGGCCTAAACATACTCAAAAAGTCAGGAAAATTTGCACACACCTCCGAACTGGCGAAAATTTACGTCTGATATGGGTTTCAGAAGTGGGCGTGGCAAAATGGCTCGATAGCGCCACCTATACACGTTCAGCGGTGTGCGCCTCAAGCTACTTTTCACGCACATGTATGAAAATCGGTACACACATGTAACAGACCAAGACCTACAAAAAAGACTCTTGGAGCAAAATTCTATACCCAACAGGAAGTCAGATATTTTTTATTTTATGAGCAAATTTTTTGACATTTTTGCCATTTCCATGCGTTGTATTTTAACGAACTCCTCCTAGAGATTAATTCAGAATAATACCAAATTTGGTATGCCTAATCTAAATGCCTTTGCAATGTTAAATTGCGAAGATCTTGAGTTTTCGTTCAAGTTCGTGTCCGTGGCGGCCTGGCGAATTTCGATGATTCGCCATGAAAAATGAAGTTGCTATAACTCAGACATACAATGTCCAATCTGCCCCAAACTTCACATGTTTGATGAGACTCCCAAACTGAACAGATTGACATGCCCATATTCAGTTATAGTCATAGCGCCACCTATTGGCAACAGGAAGTGTTATATTTTACGCTGCGAAGAACTACTCCTAGAAATTTTATGACATCAATGTATTTTTTGTGGTCAGTCTAATCTAAAGGCCAGTGCGATGTTAAGATGTGAAGATCTTGAGTTTTCGTTAAAGGGCGTGTCCATGGCGCCGTCACGAAGTTCGATGTCTCGCCATGGGAATAAAAGATGTTATAACTCAGGCATAAAATGTCCGATCTTCCCCATACTGCACATGTGTGATAAGAGTCCTGGCCTGAACACATCGGAAGGCCAAAATTCCATCAGGTGTGGCAGAATGGCTCGATAGCGCCACCTATACACTTTCAACAGAGTGCGCCTCGAGCTATGTTTCACGTACATGTACAAAAATCGGTATACACATGTAACACACCAATACATACAAAAAAGTCTCTTGGTACGAAATCCGAATCCCAACAGGAAGTCGGTTATTTAGAATGTTCTCTGCGAAATTGGCGTTGTTTTTGCCATTTTCAGGGGTTGTACTTTAACGAACTCCTCCTAGAGATTTATTCAGATCAACACCAAACCCGGTCAGTGTAATCTTAAGCCCTTTGCGATGTTAAATTGCGAAGATCTTTAGATTTCGTTAAAGGGCGTGTCCATGGCGGCCTGACAAATTTCGATGTTTCGCCATGAAAAAGGAAGTTGCTGTAACTCAGACATACAATGTCCAATCTGCCCCAAACTTCACATGTTAGATAAAACTTCTGCCCTTAACAGATATACATGTCCACATTCAGTTATAGTCATAGCGCCACCTATTGGCAACAGGAAGTGACATGTTTTACGCTGCGACAAACTACTCCTATAATTTTTTTGAGATTAACATATATTTTGTTGTCAGGCTAATCTAAAGGCCTGTGCAATGTTAAATTTTGGAGATCTTGAGTTTTTGTTAAAGAGCGTTTCCATGGCGCCATGACAAAATTTGATGTCTTGCCACAGCAAGAGAAGTTGTTGTAACTCAAGCATAAAATGTTCAATCTTCCCCAAACTTCACATGTTTGATAAGAGTCCTGGCCTGAACACATCTGAAGGCCAATATTCCATTATAATGATAGCGCCACCTGCTGGCAACGGTAAGGTTGGCACATATATGGGATATACTTTGACATATTCCACTTATATTTATGACATAAAATGCATATTTCTCACCGTTCACCTTTTTACTAAAGCAACTCGCTGTTGGTGAGCCCGGGTGCGAGGGCCCGTTCATCGCTGCTTGCAGCTTTAATTATTAGGGCCCGAGCACCGATGGTGTGAGGACCCTCTTGGAATTGCTCCGTTTATTATTATTATTATTATTATTAGGGGCCAAGCACCGAAGGTGCGTAGGACCCTCTTGTTTTTGTTGGCGTTCTTATTAGGGGCCAAGCACCGAAGGTGCGTAGGCACCTATTGTAATCGTTGGCGTTATTATTCTTCTTCTTCTTCTTCTTCTTCTTCTTCTTCTTCTTCCGCCGCAAGTCTATGGCAGCCCATAGAACCGATTGCGGGAAAGTTGTATAATTTGGCACACTGATAGAGGACAGTCCCAACATTAACTATAGCAAATTTGAAGTCTCTATCTCCTACTCTCTAGCGCCACCACTTGTCCAAACTTTCAATGTTTGTATGCTAATAACTTTTGAACCGTAAGCCAGAAAATGGAAATTCTTTTTTCCTCTGAATCCTTGGCTCATGCCAAGTCGAATGAACCCCAAAATTCAAAAATCGCAAGGTTTAGTTTTTTCGCTATTTTCAATTATTCGAAAAACCTACTTTTTCGAACTCGTCCTAGACGGTTAGTCCGATTGCCACGAAAATTGGCTCAGATCATCTTCAGACCATGCTGGCAAAAAGTTATGGAATTCAAGTTTTTTCGTCCAACTGTTGTCGAATGACACGTAAACAAATTTGACGAAAAGCACGCAAACATGCACGTGAGGCTATATCCCGGCAACGGTTTGTCATATTGAGACCAAACTTGGCGTGTGTTATAACAAGCATGAACTGAGACTACCTGCAGTGTTTCGACACAGCGCCACCTAGTGGTCAGGAGATATGAAAAATGCATATTTTGGCTTATAACTACTGAATGGTTTGGCCAAAAATCACACAACTGGTCTCTTTAGATTCAGTGAGTCATGTCGAGTCAAATGATATCCAATTTTCCTGTGTCGGCCATTTTAGGCGTCGGCCATTTTGAATTATGATTTAAAATGCTGTATTTTTTGAACGCAGCATCGTATCGTTTCGCAAATAATTACAAAAATATTCGGCTCCATGCCCTGAAGGTACTCAAAAAGTTTGGTGGCAGCGCCACCTTGTGGCCAATAGTTATAATGAAATATCACATAAATGCTAATAACTTTTGAATAAATTAGTCTATTAAAATTAAAATGGTCTCGCTATATTCTGTGGGTCATGCCGAGAGTATTGATACCAATAATGTGAAAATTGGCCTTACTTCCTGTCCGCCATTTTGCTTAATGTTGAAAACCTACTTTTTCGAACTCCTCCTAGACCGTTAGCCCAATTTTCACCAAATTTGACGTGCATCATCTTCAGACCATGCTGGCAAAAAGTTATGGATTTTGTGTCGATATACGTAACGGTTCTCATTTAGCGCATCAACGAATTTGCTGGAAGGGTGCCAAAATGCATTTGAGGCTGTATCTCTGCAACACTTTGACATATTTGCACCAAACTTTGTATGTGTCATCGCCACCTCACACTGACCATGCCACATAAATTTGGTAACAGCGCCACCTATTGGTCAAGAGTAATAAACCATTCATTAACCATGAGTAATTACACTTTTTAAAATGCTAATAACTTTTTAATGCATTAGCCTATTTGAAGGAAACTGGGCTCAAAATATTCCCTGGCTTATGCCGATAACATAGATACCAAATATACCACGGTAAGCTGAACTTCCGGTCCGCCATTTTGATTTATGTTGAAAACATACTTTTTCGAACTCCTGATAAACCGTATGTCCGATTTTCACCAAATTCGAATCAAATGATCTTCAGGCTATACTGATTCAAAGTTATGGATTTTGAGTCGATAGACAAAACCGTTTTCGCATACCACATCGACGAATTTGAGGCACAATGAGAAAATGACACTTGAGGCTGTATCCCTGGAATGCTTTGGCATATTGACACCAAACTTTGTGTGTGTCATTGAAAAGACACACAGAGTACACCAAATTGATTTTATAACAGTGTCACCTATTGGTCAAGCTTGATAAACCAAGCAATCATGCTACTAGAGGTGGTATTGGTGTTTTTTTTTTTTTGCCATTTCAAATACAATAATTCCAAAATTGCTGTTATTGCTCATTAATGTATTTGGTGTGATGCTTTATGCGATGCTTAGCTACTACATTTGCCGTTGGAGTGCTTGGCCCCGTAATTGCTGCTTGCAGCTATATTTATTATTATTATTATTATTCTTCCGACTGGGGGTCTATGGCAGCCCATAGAACTGAATGCGGGAAAGTTGTAATGGTTGGACATTCTGATAGAGGACAGTGCCAACATTAAGTACACCAATTTAGGTGTGTCTAAGACATTCCCTCTAGCGCCACCAACTGTCCAAAATTTCACTTTAATTTTGTTAATAACTTTTTGACCGTAAGGCCAATCATCAAAATTCTTTTTACATCTAATTTCTGAGCTCATGCCAATTCGATTGCACCCTAGCAAGTCATTTTCCGTCATAGAAATGTGGCCGCCATTTTGAATTTTTTGAAAAACCTACTTTTTCGAACTCGTCCTAGACGGTTTGTCCGATTCACACAAAAATTGAACCAGATCATCTTGAGTCAGTGCTGACCAAAAGTTATGCAAATCAAATTGATTTGTCAAACCGTTTTTGATAAACGCTCAAACAAATTTTACGTAGCGCTTACAAAAATGGTCGTTAGGCTGTATCTCTGCAACGATTTATCATATTCAGACCAAACTTGGTACATGTCATAACAAGCATGGCCTGAGGCTACTTGCTGCGTTTCAGCGCAGCGCCTCCTACTGGTCCGGAGATATGAAAAACTGCTATTTTTGCTTATAACTTCTAAACAGTTTGTCCAAAAATCATAAAATTGGTATTGCTAGATTCAGGGCAACATGCCGAGTCGACTGATATCCAATTTTACCATTTTGGCCATTTTGACTGTCGGCCATTTTGAACTTTGTGCTAAAATGCTGTATTTTAAGAACACATCAACGGATTGTTACGAAACTTGGTATGGGTCATCAGCACAATGTCCTGAAGGAGCGTGAGAAGTTTCGAAACAGCGCCACCTAGTGGTGATCTTCTTTTTTAAAATGCTTATAACTTTGGGTGTGGTCGACTTATTTTCACCAGACTCACGAAAATTGGCTCAGATCATCTTCAGACCATGCTGGCAAAAAGTTATGGAATTCAAGTTGATTCGTCCAACTGTTGTCGAATGACACGTAAACAAATTTGACGAAAAGCACGCAAACATGCACGTGAGGCTATATCCCGGCAACGGTTTGTCATATTGAGACCAAACTTGGCGTGTGTTATAACAAGCATGAACTGAGACTACCTGCAGTGTTTCGACACAGCGCCACCTAGTGGTCAGGAGATATGAAAAATGCATATTTTGGCTTATAACTACTGAATGGTTTGGCCAAAAATCACACAACTGGTCTCTTTAGATTCAGTGAGTCATGTCGAGTCAAATGATATCCAATTTTCCTGTGTCGGCCATTTTAGGCGTCGGCCATTTTGAATTATGATTTAAAATGCTGTATTTTTTGAACGCAGCATCGTATCGTTTCGCAAATAATTACAAAAATATTCGGCTCCATGCCCTGAAGGTACTCAAAAAGTTTGGTGGCAGCGCCACCTTGTGGCCAATAGTTATAATGAAATATCACATAAATGCTAATAACTTTTGAATAAATTAGTCTATTAAAATTAAAATGGTCTCGCTATATTCTGTGGGTCATGCCGAGAGTATTGATACCAATAATGTGAAAATTGGCCTTACTTCCTGTCCGCCATTTTGCTTAATGTTGAAAACCTACTTTTTCGAACTCCTCCTAGACCGTTAGCCCAATTTTCACCAAATTTGACGTGCATCATCTTCAGACCATGCTGGCAAAAAGTTATGGATTTTGTGTCGATATACGTAACGGTTCTCATTTAGCGCATCAACGAATTTGCTGGAAGGGTGCCAAAATGCATTTGAGGCTGTATCTCTGCAACACTTTGACATATTTGCACCAAACTTTGTATGTGTCATCGCCACCTCACACTGACCATGCCACATAAATTTGGTAACAGCGCCACCTATTGGTCAAGAGTAATAAACCATTCATTAACCATGAGTAATTACACTTTTTAAAATGCTAATAACTTTTTAATGCATTAGCCTATTTGAAGGAAACTGGGCTCAAAATATTCCCTGGCTTATGCTGATAACATAGATACCAAATATACCACGGTAAGCTGAACTTCCGGTCCGCCATTTTGATTTATGTTGAAAACATACTTTTTCGAACTCCTGATAAACCGTATGTCCGATTTTCACCAAATTCGAATCAAATGATCTTCAGGCTATACTGATTCAAAGTTATGGATTTTGAGTCGATAGACAAAACCGTTTTCGCATACCACATCGACGAATTTGAGGCACAATGAGAAAATGACACTTGAGGCTGTATCCCTGGAATGCTTTGGCATATTGACACCAAACTTTGTGTGTGTCATTGAAAAGACACACAGAGTACACCAAATTGATTTTATAACAGTGTCACCTATTGGTCAAGCTTGATAAACCAAGTAATCATGCTACTAGAGGTGGTATTGGTGTTTTTTTTTTTTTGCCATTTCAAATACAATAATTCCAAAATTGCTGTTATTGCTCATTAATGTATTTGGTGTGATGCTTTATGCGATGCTTAGCTACTACATTTGCCGTTGGAGTGCTTGGCCCCGTAATTGCTGCTTGCAGCTATATTTATTATTAGGGGCCAAGCACCGAAGGTGCGTAGGCACCTATTGTAATCGTTGGCGTTATTATTATTCTTCTTCTTCTTCTTCTTCTTCTTCTTCTTCTTCTTCCGCCGCAAGTCTATGGCAGCCCATAGAACCGATTGCGGGAAAGTTGTATAATTTGGCACACTGATAGAGGACAGTCCCAACATTAACTATAGCAAATTTGAAGTCTCTATCTCCTACTCTCTAGCGCCACCACTTGTCCAAACTTTCAATGTTTGTATGCTAATAACTTTTGAACCGTAAGCCAGAAAATGGAAATTCTTTTTTCCTCTGAATCCTTGGCTCATGCCAAGTCGAATGAACCCCAAAATTCAAAAATCGCAAGGTTTAGTTTTTTCGCTATTTTCAATTATTCGAAAAACCTACTTTTTCGAACTCGTCCTAGACGGTTTGTCCGATTGCCACGAAAATTGGCTCAGATCATCTTCAGACCATGCTGGCAAAAAGTTATGGAATTCAAGTTGATTCGTCCAACTGTTGTCGAATGACACGTAAACAAATTTGACGAAAAGCACGCAAACATGCACGTGAGGCTATATCCCGGCAACGGTTTGTCATATTGAGACCAAACATGGCGTGTGTTATAACAAGCATGAACTGAGACTACCTGCAGTGTTTCGACACAGCGCCACCTAGTGGTCAGGAGATATGAAAAATGCATATTTTGGCTTATAACTACTGAATGGTTTGGCCAAAAATCACACAACTGATCTCTTTAGATTCAGTGAGTCATGTCGAGTCAAATGATATCCAATTTTCCTGTGTCGGCCATTTTAGGCGTCGGCCATTTTGAATTATGATTTAAAATGCTGTATTTTTTGAACGCAGCATCGTATCGTTTCGCAAATAATTACAAAAATATTCGGCTCCATGCCCTGAAGGTACTCAAAAAGTTTGGTGGCAGCGCCACCTTGTGGCCAATAGTTATAATGAAATATCACATAAATGCTAATAACTTTTGAATAAATTAGTCTATTAAAATTAAAATGGTCTCGCTATATTCTGTGGGTCATGCCGAGAGTATTGATACCAATAATGTGAAAATTGGCCTTACTTCCTGTCCGCCATTTTGCTTAATGTTGAAAACCTACTTTTTCGAACTCCTCCTAGACCGTTAGCCCAATTTTCACCAAATTTGACGTGCATCATCTTCAGACCATGCTGGCAAAAAGTTATGGATTTTGTGTCGATATACGTAACGGTTCTCATTTAGCGCATCAACGAATTTGCTGGAAGGGTGCCAAAATGCATTTGAGGCTGTATCTCTGCAACACTTTGACATATTTGCACCAAACTTTGTATGTGTCATCGCCACCTCACACTGACCATGCCACATAAATTTGGTAACAGCGCCACCTATTGGTCAAGAGTAATAAACCATTCATTAACCATGAGTAATTACACTTTTTAAAATGCTAATAACTTTTTAATGCATTAGCCTATTTGAAGGAAACTGGGCTCAAAATATTCCCTGGCTTATGCCGATAACATAGATACCAAATATAGCACGGTAAGCTGAACTTCCGGTCCGCCATTTTGATTTATGTTGAAAACATACTTTTTCGAACTCCTGATCAACCGTATGTCCGATTTTCACCAAATTCGAATCAAATGATCTTCAGGCTATACTGATTCAAAGTTATGGATTTTGAGTCGATAGACAAAACCATTTTCGCATACCACATCGACGAATTTGAGGCACAATGAGAAAATGACACTTGAGGCTGTATCCCTGGAATGCTTTGGCATATTGACACCAAACTTTGTGTGTGTCATTGAAAAGACACACAGAGTACACCAAATTGATTTTATAACAGTGTCACCTATTGGTCAAGCTTGATAAACCAAGTAATCATGCTACTAGAGGTGGTATTGGTGTTTTTTTTTTTTGCCATTTCAAATACAATAATTCCAAAATTGCTGTTATTGCTCATTAATGTATTTGGTGTGATGCTTTATGCGATGCTTAGCTACTACATTTGCCGTTGGAGTGCTTGGCCCCGTAATTGCTGCTTGCAGCTATATTTATTATTATTATTCTTCCGACTGGGGGTCTATGGCAGCCCATAGAACTGAATGCGGGAAAGTTGTAATGGTTGGACATTCTGATAGAGGACAGTGCCAACATTAAGTACACCAATTTAGGTGTGTCTAAGACATTCCCTCTAGCGCCACCAACTGTCCAAAATTTCACTTTAATTTTGTTAATAACTTTTTGACCGTAAGGCCAATCATCAAAATTCTTTTTACATCTAATTTCTGAGCTCATGCCAATTCGATTGCACCCTAGCAAGTCATTTTCCGTCATAGAAATGTGGCCGCCATTTTGAATTTTTTGAAAAACCTACTTTTTCGAACTCGTCCTAGACGGTTTGTCCGATTCACACAAAAATTGAACCAGATCATCTTGAGTCAGTGCTGACCAAAAGTTATGCAAATCAAATTGATTTGTCAAACCGTTTTTGATAAACGCTCAAACAAATTTTACGTAGCGCTTACAAAAATGGTCGTTAGGCTGTATCTCTGCAACGATTTATCATATTCAGACCAAACTTGGTACATGTCATAACAAGCATGGCCTGAGGCTACTTGCTGCGTTTCAGCGCAGCGCCTCCTACTGGTCCGGAGATATGAAAAACTGCTATTTTTGCTTATAACTTCTAAACAGTTTGTCCAAAAATCATAAAATTGGTATTGCTAGATTCAGGGCAACATGCCGAGTCGACTGATATCCAATTTTACCATTTTGGCCATTTTGACTGTTGGCCATTTTGAACTTTGTGCTAAAATGCTGTATTTTAAGAACACATCAACGGATTGTTACGAAACTTGGTATGGGTCATCAGCACAATGTCCTGAAGGAGCGTGAGAAGTTTCGAAACAGCGCCACCTAGTGGTGATCTTCTTTTTTAAAATGCTTATAACTTTGGGTGTGGTCGACTTATTTTCACCAGACTCATGAAATTGGACTCCTGAAACCTTACCGAGTCCTACGATACCAAAAATGCTAGGTTCCGCCTTACGGTTTGTGTAGCGTTGTGATTTAGCGCTTAAAAAACATTTGGCTATATCTTCGAAACCGCTTGTCTGATCGAGACGAAACCACCGTCAGAAGTTCGAAAACATAGGTCGATAGCTATACGCCAATGCCCAAATGCCAAAATATTGATAGTAAGGGGTAGTAATATTCAATCAAAGTCAAGAGTCAGTCATTTTTTACATGCTTTTTCATATATATGTCTATAACTCTGAAGTGAATTGAGATATTTTCACCAAAATTGACACACATATGTATGGGCTCACTCTGAGGACACATACAAAAAATGGTGGGACTGAGCCTCTTGGTGGCGCTATAATAGAACAAAACATGAAATTCCCATTGACTTCAATACAGTTTTGTGAAATAAAATGCTATACTAAACAAATGCATTTGTGTAATATTACGAAACTCAGAATGTGCCAACAACACCATCCCCTGAATGTACTCAAAATATTTTGCAACAGTGCCACCTAGTGGTCAAAAGTTATAACTCAATTTACATAAAGGCTAATAACTTTTGAAAAGATCTGGCTATTGACATGACGCTGATCTTAATAGATTCCTTGGGTCAGGCCGAGAACATAGATACCAAGTTTTCCTTATTTGGCTGAACTTCCTGTCCGCCATTTTGATTAATGTTGAAAACCTACTTTTTCGAACTCCTCCTAGACCGTTAGTCAGACTTTCACTAAATTTGACGTGGATCATCTTCAGACCATGCTGGCAAAATGTAATGGATTTCGTGTCGATATACGAAACGGTTCTCATTTAGCGCATCAACGAATCAGCTCGAAGGGTTCCAAAATGCATTTGAGGTTGTATCTCTGCAAAGCTTTGACATATTTGCACCAAACTTTGTATGTGTCACCGTCACCTCACACTGACCATTCCAAACTAATTTGGTAACAGCGCCACCTATTGGTTACACGTGATAAGCCAATAAATCCTATTACTAGTTGTTGTGTTTATTGTTTTCAAGCCATTTTGCCTAAAATAATCTTAAAACTGTCTTAATTACTCATTCCTGCCGTTCGTCTGAAGCTTGCTTCTGTAGTGCTTGGCCCCATTATTGCTGCTTGCAGCTATATTTATTATTATTATTCTTCTCCAAAATGAATCGCATTTTTGAGGGCCTAAACATGCTCGAAAAGTCATGAAACTTTGCACACACCTCAGAACTGGCGAAAATTTACGTCTGATATGGGTTTCAGAAGAGGGTGTGGCAAAATGGCTCAACAGCGCCACCTATACACGTTCAATGGTGTGCGCCTCGAGCTACGTTTCATGTACATGTATGAAAATCGGTATACACGTGTAACTCTCCAATACCTACAAAAAAGTCTCTTGGAGCAAAATCCGAAACCCAACAGGAAGTCGGTTATTATTAATATTATGAGCAAATTTTGTGTCATTTTTGTCATTTCCATGCGTTGTATTTTAACGAACTCCTCCTAGAGATTCATTCAGATCAACACCAAATTTGGTATGCCTAATCTAAAAGCCTTTGCGATGTTAAATTGCGAAGCTTTTGAGTTTTCGTTAATGGGCGTGTCCGTGGCGGCCTGGCGAATTTCGATGATTCGCCATGAAACAGGAAGTTGCTATAACTCAGACATACAATGTCCAATCTGCCCCAAACTTCACATGTTAGATAAAACTTCTGCCCTTAACAGATCTACATGCCCACATTCAGTTATAGTCATAGCGCCACCTATTGGCAACAGGAAGTGACATGTTTTACGCTGCGAAAAACTACTCCTATAATTTTTTTGAGATTAACATATATTTTGTGGTCAGTGTAATCTAAATGCCTGTGCAATGTTAACTTTTGGAGATCTTGAGTTTTTGTTAAAGGGCGTTTCCATGGCGCCATGACAAAATTTGATGTCTTGCCACAGCAAGAGAAGTTGTTGTAACTCAGGCATAAAATGTTCAATCTTCCCCAAACTTCACATGTTTGATAAGAGTCCTGGCCTGAACACATCTGAAGGCCAATATTCCATTGTAATGATAGCGCCACCTGCTGGCAACGGTAAGATTGGCACATATATGGGATATACTTTGATATATTCCACTTATATTTAGGACATTAAATGCATATTTCTCAACGTTCACCTTTTTACTAAAGCCACACAATGGCGGTGAGCCCGGGTGCGAGGGCCCGTTCATCGCTGCTTGCAGCTTTAATTATTATTATTATTATTATTATTATTCTTTTCCCGAATGAATCGCATTTTTGAGGGCTTTAACATGCTCAAAAAGTCATGAAACGTTGCACACGCGTCAAACCTGGTGAAAATTTTCGTCTGATATAGGATTCAGAAGAGGGTGTGGCAAAATGGCTCGACAGCGCCACCTATACTAAGAAAATCAACAGCCTTCCGGCTATGTTTCACGTACATGCACGAAAATTGGCACACATATGTAACACACCAATACCTACAAAAAAGACTCTTGGAGCAAAATTCTAAACCCAACAGGAAGTCGGTTATTTTTAATATTATGAGCAAATTTTGTGTAATTTTGGTCATTTCCATGTGTTGTATTTTAACGAACTCCTCCTAGAGATTTCTTCAAATCAACACCAAATTTGGTATGCCTAATCTAAAGGCCTTAGCGATGTTAAATTGCGAAGATCTTGAGTTTTCGTCGAAGGGCGTGTCCGTGGCGGCCTGGCGAATTTCGATGATTCGCCATGAAAAATGAAGTTGCTATAACTCAGACATACAATGTCCAATCTGCCCCAAACTTCACATGTTTGATGAGACTCTGAACCTGAACATATTGACATGCGCATATTCAGTTATAGTCATAGCGCCACCTATTGGCAACAGGAAGTGACATATTTTACACTGCTATGAACTACTCCTAGAAATTTTATGACATCAATGTCTTTTTGTGGTCAGTCTAATCTAAAGGCCTGTGCGATGTTAAGTTGTGAAGATCTTGAGTTTTCGTTAAAAGGTGTGTCCATGGCGCCGTCACGAAGTTCGATGTCTCGCCATGGGAATAAAAGATGTTATAACTCAGGCATAAAATGTCCAATATTCCCCAAACTTCACATGTGTGACAAGAGTCCTGGCCTGAACACATCTGAAGGCCAATATTCCATCAGGTGTGGCAAAATGGCTCGATAGCGCCACCTATACACTTTCAACGGCGTGAGTATACACTTTCAACGGAGTGCGCCTGGAGCTATGTTTTACGTACATGTACAAAAATCGTTACACACATGTAACACACCAATATCTACAAAAAAGTCTCTTGGTACGAAATCCGAATCCCAGCAGGATGTCAGTTATTTAGAATTTTCTCTGCAAAATTGGTGTTGTTTTTGCCATTTTCAGGGGTTGTACTATAACGAACTCCTCCTAGAGATTTATTCAGATCAACACCACACTTGGTCAGTGTAATCTAAAGGCCTTTGCGAAGTTAAATTGCGACTATCTTGAGGTTTCGTTAAAGGGCGTGTCCATGGCGGCCTGACAAATTTCGATGTTTCGCCATGAAAAAGGAAGTTGCTGTAACTCAGACATACAATGTCCAATCTGCACCAAACTTCACATGTTAGATAAGAGTCCTGCCCTTAACAGATCTACATGCCGATATTCAGTTATAGCCATAGCGCCACCTGCTGGCAACAGGAAGTGTCATATTTTACGCTGAGACAAACTACTCCTAGAGATTTTTTGACATTAATGTATTTTTATTGTGGTCAGTCTAATCTAAAGGCCTGTCCAATGTTTAATTGTGGTAATCTTGATTTTTTGTCAAAGAGCGTGTCCATGACGCCATGACAAAATTTGATGTCTCACCACAGCAAGAGAAGTTGTTGTAACTCAGGCATAAAATATTTGATCTTCCCCAAACTTCACATGTTCGATAAGAGTCCTGGCCTGAACACATCTGAAGGCCAATATTCCATAATAATGATTGCGCCACCTGCTGGAACAGGAAGATTGGAACAGTGTATATGGAATATACTTTGATATATTCCACTTATATTTATGACTTTAAATGCATATTTCTCACCGTTCACCTTTTTACTAATGCCACTCATTGGCGGGGAGCCCGGGTGCGAGGGCCCGTTCATCGCTGCTTGCAGCTTTAATTAGGGCCCGAGCACCGATGGTGCGAGGACCCTCATGGAATTGCTCCGTTTATTATTAGGGCCCGAGCACCGATGGTGTGAGGACCCTCTTGGAATTGCTCCGTTTATTATTATTATTATTATTAGGGCCCGAGCACCGATGGTGTGAGGACCCTCTTGGAATTGCTCCGTTTATTATTATTATTATTATTATTATTATTATTATTATTATTATTATTATTATTATTATTATTATTCTCCAAAATGAATTGCATTTTTGAGGGCCTAAACATGCTCGAAAAGTCATGAAACTTTGCACACACCTCAGAACTGGCGAAAATTTACGTCTGATATGGGTTTCAGAAGTGGGTGTGGCAAAATGGCTCAACAGCGCCACCTATACACGTTCAACGGTGTGCGCCTCGAGCTACGTTTCATGTACATGTATGAAAATCGGTATACTCATGTAACTCTCCAATACCTACAAAAAAGTCTCTTGGAGCAAAATCCGAAACCCAACAGGAAGTCGGTTATTACTAATATTATGAGCAAATTTTGTGTCATTTTTGTCATTTCCATGCGTTGTATTTTAACGAACTCCTCCTAGAGATTCATTCAGATCAACACCAAATTTGGTATGCCTAATCTGAAGGCCTTTGCGATGTTAAATTGCGAAGCTTTTGAGTTTTCGTTAATGGGCTTGTCCGTGGCGGCCTGGCGAATTTCGATGACTCGCCATGAAACAGGAAGTTGCTATAACTCAGACATACAATGACCAATCTGCCCCAAACTTCACATGTTTGATGAGACTCCTGACCTGAACAGATTGACATGCCCATATTCAGTTATAGTCATAGCGCCACCTATTGGCAACAGGAAGTGACATATTTTACACTGCGATGAACTACTCCTAGAAATTTTATGATATCAATGTATTTTTTGTGGTCAGTCTAATCTAAAGGCCTGTGCGATGTTAAGTTGTGAAGATCTTGAGTTTTCGTTAAAAGGCGTGTCCATGGCGCCGTCACGAAGTTCGATGTCTCGCCATGGGAATAAAATATGATATAACTCAGGCATAAAATGTCCGATCTTCCCCAAACTGCACATGTGTGATAAGAGTCCTGGCCTGAACACATCTGAAGGCCAAAATTCCATCAGGTGTGGCAAAATGGCTCGATAGCGCCACCTATACACTTTCAACAGAGTGCGTCTCGAGCTATGTTTCACGTACATGTACAAAAATCGGTATACATATGTAACACACCAATACCTACAAAAAAGTCTCTTGGTATGAAATCCGAATCCCAACAGGAAGTCGGTTATTTAGAATTTTCTCTGCAAAATTGGCGTTGTTTTTGCCATTTTCAGGGGTTGTACTTTAACGAACTCCTCCTAGAGATTTAGTCAGATCAACACCAAACCTGGTCAGTGTAATCTTAAGCCCTTTGCAATGTTAAATTGCTAAGATCTTTAAATTTCGTTAAAGGGCGTGTCCATGGCGGCCTGAGAAATTTCGATGTTTCGCCATGAAAAAGGAGGTTGCTGTAACTCATACATACAATGTCCAATCTGCCCCAAACTTCACATGTTAGATAAAACTTCTGCCCTTAACAGATCTACATGCCCACATTCAGTTATAGTCATAGCGCCACCTATTGGCAACAGGAAGTGACATGTTTTACGCTGCGACAAACTACTCCTATAATTTTTTTGAGATTAACATATATTTTGTGGTCAGTGTAATCTAAAGGCCTGTGCAATGTTAACTTTTGGAGATCTTGAGTTTTTGTTAAAGGGCGTTTCCATGGCACCATGACAAAATTTGATATCTTGCCACAGCAAGAGAAGTTATTGTAACTCAAGCATAAAATGTTCAATCTTCCGCAAACTTCACATGTTTGACAAGAGTCCTGGCCTGAACACATCTGAAGGCCATTATTCCATTATAATGATAGCGCCACCTGCTGGCAACGGTAAGATTGGCACATATATGGGATATACTTTGATATATTCCACTTATATTCAGGACATTAAATGCATATTTCTCAATGTTCACCTTTTTACTAAAGCCACACGATGGCGGTGCGCCCGGGTGCGAGGGCCCGTTCATCGCTGCTTGCAGCTTTAATTAGGGCCCGAGCACCGATGGTGTGAGGACCCTATTGGAATTGCTCCGTTTATTATTATTATTATTATTATTATTATTATTATTATTATTATTATTATTATTATTCTCCAAAATGAATCGCATTTTTGAGGGCCTAAACATGCTCGAAAAGTCATGAAACTTTGCACACACCTCCGAACTGGCGAAAATTTACGTCTGATATGGGTTTCAGAAGTGGGTGTGGCAAAATGGCTCAACAGCGCCACCTATACACGTTCAACGGTGTGCGCCTCGAGCTAGGTTTCATGTACATGTATGAAAATCGGTATACACATGTAACTCTCCAATACCTACAAAAAAGTCTCTTGGAGCAAAATCCGAAACCCAACAGGAAGTCGGTTATTTCTAATATTATGAGCAAATTTTGTGTCATTTTTGTCATTTCCATGCCTTGTATTTTAACGAACTCCTCCTAGAGATTCATTCAGATCAATACCAAATTTGGTATGCCTAATCTAAAGGCCTTTGTGATGTTAAATTGCGAAGCTTTTGAGTTTTCGTTGAAAGGCCTGTGTGTGGCGGCCTGGCGAATTTCAATGATTCGCCATGAAACAGGAAGTTGCTATAACTCAGACATACAATGACCAATCTGCCCCAAACTTCACATGTTTGATGAGACTCCTGTCCTGAACAGTTTGACACGACCATATTCAGTTATAGTCATAGCGCCACCTATTGGCAACAGGAAGTGACATATTTTACGCTGCGACAAACTACTCCTAGAAATTTTTGACATCAATGTCTTTTTTGTGGTCAGTCTAATCTAAAGGCCTGTGTGATGTTAAATTGTGAAGATCTTGAGTTTTCGTTAAAGGGCGTGTCCATGACGGCGTGACAAATTTCGATGTCTTGCCATGGGAATAAAATATGTTATAACTCAGACATAAAATGTCCGATCTTCCCCAAACTTCACATGTGTGATAAGAGTCCTGGCCTGAACACATCTGAAGGCCATTATTCCAACGGGTGTGGCAAAATGGCTCAATAGCGCCACCTATACACATTCAACGGAGTGTGCCTCGAGCTATGTTCCACGTACATGTACAAAAATCGGTACATATATGTAACAGTCCAATACCTACAAAAAAGTCTCTTGGTACGAAATCCGAATCCCAACAGGAAGTCGGTTATTTAGAATTTTCTCTGCAAAATTGGCAATCTTTTTGCCATTTTCAGGGGTTGTACTTTAACGAACTCCTCCTAGAGATTTATTCAGATCAACAGCAAACTTGGTCAGTTAAATCTAAAGGCCTTTATGATGTTAAATTGCGAAGATCTTGAGGTTTCGTTAAAGGGCGTGTCCATGGCGGCCTTTCAAATTTCGATGTTTTGCCATGAAAAAGGAAGTTGCTGTAACTCAGTCATACAATGTCCAATCTGCCCCAAACTTCAAATGTTAGATAAGACTTCTGCCCTTAACAAATCTACATGCCCATATTCAGTTATAGTCATAGCGCCACCTGCTGGCATCAGGAAGTGACATATTTTACTGTAACTCAGACATACAATGTCCAATCTGCCCCAAACTTCACATGTTAGATAAGACTTCTGCCCTTAACAGATCTACATGCCCATATTCAGTTATAGTCATAGCGCCACCTGCTGGCAACAGTAAGTGACATGTTTTACGCTGCGACAAACTACTCCTAGAAATAGTATTACATTAATGTTTTTTTTGTGGTCAGTCTAATCTAAAGGCCTGTGAAATGCTAAATTATGGAGATCTTTTTTTTTTTTTTTAAAGGGCGTGTCCATGGCGTCATGACAAAATTTGCTGTCTCGCCACAGTAAAGGAAGTTGTTGTAACTCAGGCATAAAATGTTCGATCTTCCCCAAACTTCACATGTTTGATAAGAGTCCTGCCCTGAACACAACTGAAGGCCAATATTCCATTATAATGATAGCGCCACCTGCTGGCAACAGGAAGATTGGCACATATATGGAATAACTTTGATATATTCAACTCATATTTATGAGTTTAAATGCATATTTCTCACCGCTCACCTATTTACTAAAGCCACTCGCTGCCAGTGAGCCCGGGTGCGAGGGCCCGTTCATCGCTGCTTGCAGCTTTAATTAGGGCCCGAGCACCGAGGTGCGAGGACCCTCTTGTATCTGCTTTGTTTATTATTATTATTATTCTTCTTCTGCTTCTCCCGAATGAATCGCATTTTTGAGGGCTTTAACATGCTCAAAAAGTCATGAAACTTTGCACACGCGTCAAACCTGGTGAAAATTTTCGTCTGATATAGGATTCAGAAGAGGGTGTGGCAAAATGGCTCGACAGCGCCACCTATACCAAGAAAATCAACAGCCTTCCAGCTGTGTTTCACGTACATGCACGAAAATTGGCACACATATGTAACACACCAATACCTACAAAAAAGACTCTTGGAGCGAAATTCTAAACCCAACAGGAAGTCCGTTATTTTTAATATTATGAGCATATTTTGTGTAATTTTGGTCATTTCCATGTGTTGTATTTTAACGAACTCCTCCTAGAGAGTTCTTCAAATCAACACCAAATTTGGTATGCCTAATCTAAAGGCCTTTGCGATGTTAAATTGCGAAGATCTTGAGTTTTCGTTGAAGGGCGTGTCCGTGGCGGCCTGGCGAATTTCGATGATTCGCCATGAAAAATGAAGTTGCTATAACTCACACATACAATGTCCAATCTGCCCCAAACTTCACATGTTTGATGAGACTCCTGTCCTGAACAGTTTGACATGACCATATTCAGTTATAGTCATAGCGCCACCTATTGGCAACAGGAAGTGACATATTTTACGCTGCGACAAACTACTCCTAGAAATTTTTGACATCAATGTCTTTTTTGTGGTCAGTCTAATCTAAAGGCCTGTGTGATGTTAAATTGTGAAGATCTTGAGTTTTCGTTAAAGGGCGTGTCCATGACGGCGTGACAAAGTTCGATGTCTTGCCATGGGAATAAAATATGTTATAACTCAGACATAAAATGTCCGATCTTCCCCAAACTTCACATGTGTGATAAGAGTCCTGGCCTGAACACATCTGAAGGCCATTATTCCAACGGGTGTGGCAAAATGGCTCAATAGTGCCACCTATACACATTCAACGGAGTGTGCCTCGAGCTATGTTCCACGTACATGTACAAAAATCGGTACATATATGTAACAGTCCAATACCTACAAAAAAGTCTCTTGGTACGAAATCCGAATCCCAACAGGAAGTCGGTTATTTAGAATTTTCTCTGCAAAATTGGCAATCTTTTTGCCATTTTCAGGGGTTGTACTTTAACGAACTCCTCCTAGAGATTTATTCAGATCAACAGCAAACTTGGTCAGTTAAATCTAAAGGCCTTTATGATGTTAAATTGCGAAGATCTTGAGGTTTCGTTAAAGGGCGTGTCCATGGCGGCCTTTCAAATTTCGATGTTTTGCCATGAAAAAGGAAGTTGCTGTAACTCAGTCATACAATGTCCAATCTGCCCCAAACTTCAAATGTTAGATAAGACTTCTGCCCTTAACAAATCTACATGCCCATATTCAGTTATAGTCATAGCGCCACCTGCTGGCATCAGGAAGTGACATATTTTACTGTAACTCAGACATACAATGTCCAATCTGCCCCAAACTTCACATGTTAGATAAGACTTCTGCCCTTAACAGATCTACATGCCCATATTCAGTTATAGTCATAGCGCCACCTGCTGGCAACAGTAAGTGACATGTTTTACGCTGCGACAAACTACTCCTAGAAATAGTATTACATTAATGTTTTTTTTGTGGTCAGTCTAATCTAAAGGCCTGTGAAATGCTAAATTATGGAGATCTTTTTTTTTTTTTTTAAAGGGCGTGTCCATGGCGTCATGACAAAATTTGCTGTCTCGCCACAGTAAAGGAAGTTGTTGTAACTCAGGCATAAAATGTTCGATCTTCCCCAAACTTCACATGTTTGATAAGAGTCCTGCCCTGAACACAACTGAAGGCCAATATTCCATTATAATGATAGCGCCACCTGCTGGCAACAGGAAGATTGGCACATATATGGAATAACTTTGATATATTCAACTCATATTTATGAGTTTAAATGCATATTTCTCACCGCTCACCTATTTACTAAAGCCACTCGCTGCCAGTGAGCCCGGGTGCGAGGGCCCGTTCATCGCTGCTTGCAGCTTTAATTAGGGCCCGAGCACCGAGGTGCGAGGACCCTCTTGTATCTGCTTTGTTTATTATTATTATTATTCTTCTTCTGCTTCTCCCGAATGAATCGCATTTTTGAGGGCTTTAACATGCTCAAAAAGTCATGAAACTTTGCACACGCGTCAAACCTGGTGAAAATTTTCGTCTGATATAGGATTCAGAAGAGGGTGTGGCAAAATGGCTCGACAGCGCCACCTATACCAAGAAAATCAACAGCCTTCCAGCTGTGTTTCACGTACATGCACGAAAATTGGCACACATATGTAACACACCAATACCTACAAAAAAGACTCTTGGAGCGAAATTCTAAACCCAACAGGAAGTCCGTTATTTTTAATATTATGAGCATATTTTGTGTAATTTTGGTCATTTCCATGTGTTGTATTTTAACGAACTCCTCCTAGAGAGTTCTTCAAATCAACACCAAATTTGGTATGCCTAATCTAAAGGCCTTTGCGATGTTAAATTGCGAAGATCTTGAGTTTTCGTTGAAGGGCGTGTCCGTGGCGGCCTGGCGAATTTCGATGATTCGCCATGAAAAATGAAGTTGCTATAACTCACACATACAATGTCCAATCTGCCCCAAACTTCACATGTTTGATGAGACTCCTGTCCTGAACAGTTTGACATGACCATATTCAGTTATAGTCATAGCGCCACCTATTGGCAACAGGAAGTGACATATTTTACGCTGCGACAAACTACTCCTAGAAATTTTTGACATCAATGTCTTTTTTGTGGTCAGTCTAATCTAAAGGCCTGTGTGATGTTAAATTGTGAAGATCTTGAGTTTTCGTTAAAGGGCGTGTCCATGACGGCGTGACAAAGTTCGATGTCTTGCCATGGGAATAAAATATGTTATAACTCAGACATAAAATGTCCGATCTTCCCCAAACTTCACATGTGTGATAAGAGTCCTGGCCTGAACACATCTGAAGGCCATTATTCCAACGGGTGTGGCAAAATGGCTCAATAGTGCCACCTATACACATTCAACGGAGTGTGCCTCGAGCTATGTTCCACGTACATGTACAAAAATCGGTACATATATGTAACAGTCCAATACCTACAAAAAAGTCTCTTGGTACGAAATCCGAATCCCAACAGGAAGTCGGTTATTTAGAATTTTCTCTGCAAAATTGGCAATCTTTTTGCCATTTTCAGGGGTTGTACTTTAACGAACTCCTCCTAGAGATTTATTCAGATCAACAGCAAACTTGGTCAGTTAAATCTAAAGGCCTTTATGATGTTAAATTGCGAAGATCTTGAGGTTTCGTTAAAGGGCGTGTCCATGGCGGCCTTACAAATTTCGATGTTTTGCCATGAAAAAGGAAGTTGCTGTAACTCAGTCATACAATGTCCAATCTGCCCCAAACTTCAAATGTTAGATAAGACTTCTGCCCTTAACAGATCTACATGCCCATATTCAGTTATAGTCATAGCGCCACCTGCTGGCATCAGGAAGTGACATATTTTACTGTAACTCAGACATACAATGTCCAATCTGCCCCAAACTTCACATGTTAGATAAGACTTCTGCCCTTAACAGATCTACATGCCCATATTCAGTTATAGTCATAGCGCCACCTGCTGGCAACAGTAAGTGACATGTTTTACGCTGCGACAAACTACTCCTAGAAATAGTATTACATTAATGTTTTTTTTGTGGTCAGTCTAATCTAAAGGCCTGTGAAATGCTAAATTATGGAGATCTTTTTTTTTTTTTTTAAAGGGCGTGTCCATGGCGTCATGACAAAATTTGCTGTCTCGCCACAGTAAAGGAAGTTGTTGTAACTCAGGCATAAAATGTTCGATCTTCCCCAAACTTCACATGTTTGATAAGAGTCCTGCCCTGAACACAACTGAAGGCCAATATTCCATTATAATGATAGCGCCACCTGCTGGCAACAGGAAGATTGGCACATATATGGAATAACTTTGATATATTCAACTCATATTTATGAGTTTAAATGCATATTTCTCACCGCTCACCTATTTACTAAAGCCACTCGCTGCCAGTGAGCCCGGGTGCGAGGGCCCGTTCATCGCTGCTTGCAGCTTTAATTAGGGCCCGAGCACCGAGGTGCGAGGACCCTCTTGTATCTGCTTTGTTTATTTGGGCCCGAGCACCGAGGTGCGAGGACCCTCTTGTATCTGCTTTGTTTTTTATTATTATTATTCTTCTTCTTCTTCTTCTTCTCCCGAATGAATCGCATTTTTGAGGGCTTTAACATGCTCAAAAAGTCATGAAACTTTGCACACGCGTCAAACCTGGTGAAAATTTTCGTCTAATATAGGATTCAGAAGAGGGTGTGGCAAAATGGCTCGACAGCGCCACCTATACCAAGAAAATCAACAGCCTTCCAGCTATGTTTCACGTACATGCATGAAAATTGGCACACATATGTAACACACCAATACCTACAAAAAAGACTCTTGGAGCGAAATTCTAAACCCAACAGGAAGTCGGTTATTTTTAATATTATGAGCATATTTTGTGTAATTTTGGTCATTTCCATGTGTTGTATTTTAACGAACTCCTCCTAGAGAGTTCTTCAAATCAACACTAAATTTGGTATGCCTAATCTAAAGGCCTTTGCGATGTTAAATTGCGAAGATCTTGAGTTTTCGTTGAAGGGCGTGTCCGTGGCGGCCTGGCGAATTTCGATGATTCGCCATGAAAAATGAAGTTAGGATAAATATCTAAAATAGGATGTTGTTGTAACTCAGGCATAAAATGTCCAATCCTCCCCAAATCTCACATGTTCGATAAAAGTCCTGCCCTGAACACATCTGAAGGCCAATATTCCATTATAATGATAGCGCCACCTGCTGGCAACAGGAAGATTGGCACATATATGGAATAAACATTGATATATTCTACTTATATTTATTAGTTTAAACGCATATTTCTCACCGTTCATCTATTAACTAAAGCCACTCGTTGCTGGCGAGCCGGGGTGCGAGGGTCCGTTCATCGCTGCTTGCAGCTTTAATTAGGGCCCGAGCACCGAGGTGCGAGGACCCTCTTGTATCTGCTTTGTTTATTATTATTATTATTATTATTCTTCTTCTTCTCCCGAATGAATCGCATTTTTGAGGGCTTTAACATGCTCAAAAAGTCATGAAACTTTGCACACGCGTCAAACCTGGTGAAAATTTTCGTCTGATATAGGATTCAGAAGAGGGTGTGGCAAAATGGCTCGACAGCGCCACCTATACCAAGAAAATCAACAGCCTTCCAGCTATGTTTCACGTACATGCACGAAAATTGGCACACATATGTAACACACCAATACCTACAAAAAAGACTCTTGGAGCGAAATTCTAATCCCAACAGGAAGTTGGTTATTTTTAATATTTTGAGCATATTTTGTGTAATTTTGGTCATTTCCATGTGTTGTATTTTAACGAACTCCTCCTAGAGAGTTCTTCAAATCAACACCAAATTTGGTATGCCTAATCTAAAGGCCTTTGCGATGTTAAATTGCGAAGATCTTGAGTTTTCGTTGAAGGGCGTGTCCGTGGCGGCCTGGCGAATTTCGATGATTCGCCATGAAAAATGAAATTGCTATAACTCAGACATACAATGACCAATCTGCCCCAAACTTCACATGTTTGATGAGACTCTGAAGCTGAACAGATTGACATGCCCATATTCAGTTATGGTCATAGCGCCACCTATTGGCAACAGGAAGTGACATATTTTAAGCTGCGACGAACTACTCCTAGAAATTTTATGACATCAATGTCTTTTTTGTGGTCAGTCTTATCTAAAGGCCTGTGCGATGTTCAGTTGTGAAGATCTTGAGTTTTCGTTAAAAGGCTTGTTCATGGCGCCGCGATAAAGTTCGATGTCTCGCCATGGGAATAAAAGATGTTATAACTCAGGCATAAAATGTCCGATCTTCCCCAAACTTCACATGTGTGATAAGAGTCCTGGCCTGAACAGATCTGCAGGCCAATATTCCACAGGGTGTGGCAGAATGGCTCTATAGCGCCACCTATACACTTTCAACGGAGTGCGCCTCGAGCTATGTTTCACGTACATGTACAAAAATTGGTACACACATGTAACACTCCAATACCTACAAAAAAGTCTCTTGGTACGAAATCCGGATCCCAACAGGAAGTCGGTTATTTTGAATTTTCCCTTCAAAATTGGTGTTGTTTTTGCCATTTTCAGGGGTTGTACTTAAAATAAACTCCTCCTAGAGATTTATTCAGATCAACACCAAACTTGGTCAGTGTAATCTAAAGCCCTTTGCGATAATAAATTGCGAAGGACTTGAGGTTTCATTAAAGGGCGGGTCCATGGCGGCCTGACAAATTCCGATGTTTCGCCATGAAAAAGGAAGTTGCTGTAACTCAGACATACAATGTCCAATCTGCCCCAAACTTCACATGTTGGATAAGACTCTTGACCTGAACAGATCTACATGCCAATATTCAGTTATAGTCATAGCGCCACCTATTGGCAACAGGAAGTTACATATTTTACACTGCGACAAACTACTCCTAGAAATTTTATGACATCAATGTCTTTTTTGTGGTCAGTCTAATCTAAAGACCTGTGTGATGTTTAGTTGTGAAGATCTTGAGTTTTTGTTAAAAGGTGTGTCCATGGCGCCGTGATGAAGTTCGATGTCTCGCCATGGGAATAAAAGATGTTATAACTCAGGCATAAAATGTCCGATCTTTCCCAAACTTCACTTGTGTGATAAGGGTCCTGGCCTAAACAGATCTGAAGGCCAATATTCCATCGAGTGTGGCAAAATGGCTCGATAGCGCCACCTATACACTTTCAACAGAGTGCGACTCGAGCTATGTTTCACGTACATGTACATAAATTGGTACACACATGTAACACACCAATACCTACAAAAAAGTCTCTTGGTACGATATCCGGATCCCAACAGGAAGCCGGTTATTTTGAATTTTCCCTTCAAAATTGGTGTTGTTTTTGCCATTTTCAGGGGTTGTACTTTAACGAACTCCTCCTAGAGATTTATTCAGATCAACACCAAACTTGGTCAGTGTAATCTAAAGCCCTTTGCGATCTTAAATTGCGAAGATCTTGAGTTTTCGTTAAAGGGCGTGTCCATGGCGGCCTGACAAATTTCGATGTTTCGCCATGAAATAGGATGTTGTTGTAACTCAGGCATAAAATGTCCAATCTGCCCCAAACTTCACATGTTGGATAAAAGTCCTGCCCTGAATACATCTAAAGGCCAATATTCCATTATAATGATAGCACCACCTGGTGGCAACAGGAAGATTGGCACATATATGGAATAAACATTGATATATTCTACTTATATTTATGAGTTTAAACGCATATTTCTCACCGTTCACCTATTAACTAAAGCCACTCGCTGCCGATGAGCCCGAGTGCGAGGGCCCGTTCATCGCTGCTTGCAGCTTTAATTCTTCTTCTTCTTCTTCTTCTTCTTCTTCTTCTTCTCCCGAATGAATCGCATTTTTGAGGGCTTTAACATGCTCAAAAAGTCATGAAACTTTGCACACGCGTCAAACCTGGTGAAAATTTTCGTCTGATATAGGATTCAGAAGAGGGTGTGGCAAAATGGCTCGACAGCGCCACCTATACCAAGAAAATCAACAGCCTTCCAGCTGTGTTTCACGTACATGCACGAAAATTGGCACACATATGTAACACACCAATACCTACAAAAAAGACTCTTGGAGCGAAATTCTAAACCCAACAGGAAGTCCGTTATTTTTAATATTATGAGCATATTTTGTGTAATTTTGGTCATTTCCATGTGTTGTATTTTAACGAACTCCTCCTAGAGAGTTCTTCAAATCAACACCAAATTTGGTATGCCTAATCTAAAGGCCTTTGCGATGTTAAATTGCGAAGATCTTGAGTTTTCGTTGAAGGGCGTGTCCGTGGCGGCCTGGCGAATTTCGATGATTCGCCATGAAAAATGAAGTTGCTATAACTCACACATACAATGTCCAATCTGCCCCAAACTTCACATGTTTGATGAGACTCCGAAGCTGAACAGATTGACATGCCCATATTCAGTTATAGTCATAGCGCCACCTATTGGCAACAGGAAGTGACATATTTTACCCTGCGACGAACTACTCCTAGAAATTTTATGACATCAATGTCTTTTTTGTGGTCAGTCTAATCTAAAGGCCTGTGCGATGTTCAGTTGTGAAGATCTTGAGTTTTCGTTGAAAGGCTTGTTCATGGCGCCACGACGAAGTTCGATGTCTCGCCATGGGAATAAAAGATGTTATAACTCAGGCATAAAATGTCCAATCTTCCCCAAACTTCACATGTGTGATAAGAGTCCTGGCCTGAACAGATCTGCAGGCCAATATTCCACCGGGTGTGGCAGAATGGCTCTATAGCGCCACCTATACACTTTCAACGGAGTGCGCCTTGAGCTATGTTTCACATACATGTACAAAAATTGGTACACACATGTAACACTCCAATACCTACAAAAAAGTCTCTTGGTACGAAATCCGGATCCCAACAGGAAGTCGGTTATTTTGAATTTTCCCTTCAAAATTGGTGTTGTTTTTGCCATTTTCAGGGGTTGTACTTTAACGAACTCCTGCTAGAGATTTATTCAGATCAACACCAAACTTGGTCAGCGTAATCTAAAGCCCTTTGCGATAATAAATTGCGAAGGACTTGAGGTTTCGTTAAAGGGCGGGTCCATGGCGGCCTGACAAATTTTGATGTTTCGCCATGAAAAAGGAAGTTGCTGTAACTCAGACATACAATGTCCAATCTGCCCCAAACTTCACATGTTGGATAAGACTCTTGACCTGAACAGATCTACATGCCAATATTCAGTTATAGTCATAGCACCACCTATTGGCAACAGGAAGTTACATATTTTACACTGCGACAAACTACTCCTAGAAATTTTATGACATCAATGTCTTTTTTTGTGGTCAGTCTAATCTAAAGACCTGTGTGATGTTTAGTTGTGAAGATCTTGAGTTTTTGTTAAAAGGTGTGTCCATGGCGCCGTGAGGAAGTTCGATGTCTCGCCATGGGAATAAAAGATGTTATAACTCAGGCATAAAATGTCCGATCTTGCCCAAACTTCACTTGTGTGATAAGGGTCCTGGCCTAAACAGATCTGAAGGCCAATATTCCATCGAGTGTGGCAAAATGGCTCGATAGCGCCACCTATACACTTTCAACGGAGTGCGTATACACTTTAAACGGAGTGCGCCTCGAGCTATGTTTCACGTACATGTACAAAAATCGGTACACACATGTAACACACCAATATCTACGAAAAAGTCTCTTGGTACAAAATCCGAATCCCAACAGGAAGTCAGTTATTTAGAATTTTCTCTGCACAATTAGTGTTGTTTTGGTCATTTTCAGGGGTTGGACTTAAACAAACTCCTCCTAGAGATTTATTCAGATCAACACCAAACTTGGTCAGTGTAATCTAAAGCCTTTTGCTATCTTAAATTGCGAAGATCTTGAGGTTTCGTTAAAGGGCGTGTCCATGGCAGCCTGACAAATTTTGATGTTTCGCCATGAAATAGGATGTTGTTGTAACTCAGGCATAAAATGTCCAATCCTCCCCAAACCTCACATGTTCGACAAAAGTCCTGCCCTGAACACATCTGAAGGCCAATATTAAACTATAATGATAGCGCCACCTGCTGGCAACAGGAAGATTGGCACATATATGGAATAAACATTGATATATTCTACTTATATTTATGAGTTTAAACGCATTTTTTTCTCACCGTTCACCTATTAAATAAAGCCACTCGCTGCCGGTGAGCCCGGGTGCGAGGGCCCGTTCATCGCTGCTTGCAGCTTTAATTAGGGCCCGAGCACCGAGGTGCGAGGACCCTCTTGTATCTGCTTTGTTTATTATTAGGGCCCGAGCACCGAAGGTGTGAGGACCCTATTGTATCTGCTCCGTTTATTATTATTATTAGGGCTCAAGCCTGGAGGGCGAGAGCCCTATTGTTTTCCTTAGGATTATTTGTTATTATTATTATTATTTTTCTTCAAGGTTTCGGGGGCTTTTGGGGCCCTTAACATGCTTAAAAAGTCTTGAAAATTGGCACACACATTGGAACCTGCGGCCATTAGGGCCGGGCAGAGACTGATACACGGGCGTGGCACAGGGGCTCTACAGCGCCCCCTGGAATATGGAGGGCCATATATCATACATACTTGCACGTAGACGTACGAAACTCGGTACACATATAGAACTCATCAATACAAACAACTTTCGTATTGCATATCATAGGCTCCGCCCAACAGGAAGTTGGCTATTTGGGGTTTATTATTCATATTTGTCGTCAAAGTTGTGGGGGCTTTTGGGGTCCTTAACATACTCAAAAACTCTTGAAAGTTTGCGCACAATTTGGAATCTGTGGCCTTTAGGAGCCTGCAGAGGCTGGGACACGGGCGTGGCACAGGGGCTCTACAGCGCCCCCTGGAACACAGTCATAAATGTTGATGTATAGCTCACACATACTTGCACGTATTAATATGAAACTCAGTACACATATAGATCTCATCGTGCCGAACAACTTGCGTATTGCATGTCATAGGCTCCGCCCAACAGGAAGTCAGCTATTTAGAGTTATGTAAAAAGCGCATGCTCTGGAATTTGAAATACTTGTCATAGGTTTTTTACTCGATTGCCGCCAAACTCGGTCAACATGATCTCAAGACATTGGGGATGAAAAATTGCCAGGGGATTTTTGATATCTCAAACGGTTTGCTCGTGGCGAGGCGTTGAAATTATGGCGAGAAATGAGAAACAGGAAGTGTCTAATACCATCCACATACATTTCCTGATTTTAATCAAACTTCATCAGATTATTCTTTGTATGATGTCGATCGCATATATGTGACTATTAGGAGTCAAAGTTATAGCGCCACCAACTGGCAGCAGGAAGTGTGTCATTTTCAAAATGCTTTGTATTCAGCATCTTATTTTTACTCTATTTGCTTCAAACTTCATCAGAATAATGTTAAAACACAGCCTATATTAATCTGCTAGGGGGATATTGATATTTAAAAATATTGTTGCCGTGGCAACATGTCAAACTTCTTGTCAAACAAATACTTCTCAGGTGATTTTAAGGCATATAACATACTTAGAATTTCATGAAATTCAGAACACATATCAGTATTAGTGACAGCTAGACACTGGCGAAAGTTCATAAGAGGGCGTGGAAGAGGCACTATATAGCGCCACCTTTTGTCAAAAGTGGGGGGGTTAGTTTTAGCTACAGACACCAAACTCGGTACAAAAATTGTTCTTATCAAGACGGACAACTTTCTAATTCACAGTCATCAGCTACGATCAACAGGAAGTCAGCTATTTTGATTTGAATGTGGATTTTTTTTTACATTTAGCTGTGAATTAATGCATACTGCTCAGAGGAGAGTAACACTATACACACCAAACTTTGTCTACATGATGCCAAAACATTTTAAACAACTTAAATTGCCAAAGGATTTTGGATAGCTTGAACGGTTTTGTCGTGGTGATTTTTTTAAATGACAGTAAAAATGGAATTATTAATTGTCCTGCATTTTTAAATTCCAAACACTTCAAAACCTTTTTTCATACAGAAAAAAAGTCATTCTGAGTAAATATGGATAGTTTCACGACTTTACAACACTGTATGGATAACAGAAAATTAAAAAACTGTCAGACATCTCATCTCACTCTGTCCCTCTGTTTGAGTATTATGTGCTGAGACTTACATTGTCTGAGAGAAAATGCGCCCCTAAAGGTGCAATTCCTGAAAGGGAAATTCGACTGAAAGGGAGGAGACTCTCTTTTAGTTTCATTTTTAAATCGGTTAAAATACTAATAAATACTTAGATTTAATTCACACTGACAAGCTAAACCAACATATATGATTATTATCAGGTCAGGGCTCATTAATAATTGATGTGTGGTCAGTGATACGTGAGAAACACGAGAGATGAATCACGCTCTGAGCAGGAGCGTGTGGAATGATGAGCTCAGAAAAAACGAGTTTATTCTTGTTTTATAGCTTTTAAAATTAAAATATTAAAGCGATATTACACAATTCACCAATTAGAACACACCAGGAGCTAAATTCAGATGTTTTTGAACTGTTTGTGTGAAAATGAAATATTCGCGGCTGCCTATCTGAAATCACTGCCTCCGATCAGCGCGCACAGTGTCACAAGTTCAAAACTAATGAATTTATTCTTGTTTAAGAGCTTTTTCAAATGAAATATAAATGCACACAATACACCCATTATAACACAACACGAGCTAAATGCAGGTGTTTGTGACCCGTTTATGTGTGCAAGACTATTTGAAAGCGAGACTGGCAGAATAACATGTATCTCTGGAGCTGCAGGATTCTGCCTTTCGTCGTAAGAACGAACACATCACGGACAAGATTATTTCAAAATACATAATAGCTTGGCGAATATAAACGAAAACAGCCACGTAGACATAAACTGTTGAGAAATAAATCTGAAGTGGATCTACTGGATTTGAATATTAAGTGACCGCATATACCAGCTGCTTCTGTCTTCAATTTTAATCTACATATAAAAAAGGAAACTCATTCATCTTGGCGGCTTTTTTAATGTGTGTACATATTTATTTATTATTTTGCTCTAACAAGAATTAATCTATATTTAATTAAATCAATTACATTTTATTTTACATTTGATTTGTCCATTTCTGCATCTAAACGCCTAAAAACCTAAAACATGCTCTATTATACTATTGTTAGCAATTTCTTTATCGTCCAGTTTATCTGGTGTACACACTTTTATTTTCATAATTAACTTGTTTCTTAGATTATACACAGTTACAGTGGTCTATAATAAATATTAACAGGTTTTATTCAAGCTGTTTAGAATGATTGCAGTAGGCTAATTTGTTTTTATGTAAATCCCAAAAAATAAATTAAATAAAAAACATTGGAAAACAATAACTGTTGTACTTTTTTATACATTTTGTATAATTTCATAGTTTATGCATTATAGTTATAAAAACAAATAAATTTAGCCACTCACATAGAAATCTTAGGCCTTATCCTTTTCTGACAGTTTTAGGTTTTTTTTTTTTAAATCCTAAAAAACCTTATTTGTGCTGCAGATAATAATTTCAAACTCATTTGATACTGACCTCTGACATCCTGTGACATGATATTTATTTGAATTTACATAATCTCATGGATGTAACAGTAAATCTGTTCAGCTCACAGATCAAGACTAAGCTGTAATGCAAGCAGAACTTTCACAAATGCTTGTAGGTCAATAAAATCATTACAAAACACTTACAAATCATTTAAGGATTTGATAACACTGTAAAATAATGTCTAATTTGTTAAGATTAGCAAATGCATTAATAACACTTTATAATAACTGCACTCATTAGTAAATAGTCAGTTCATGCTTTATAAAGCCTTGTCCCAATATTAATAGTCATTAGTAAGCAGTTTATAAATACAGCTATAAATAGCTTGTTCTTGGTTTTATAAGCACATTTATTAAAAAGGAGAGTAAAGGGTCAGTTATCTTCCTATGAAAAATAAAAAAATTAAAATAAACAAACAACAACACAGATTGATACAGAACTCAGGAATGTTATTGTGGATTTATGATAAACTCAGCCTGTAAATGAATTCATTCTCCTCCAAGAAGACACAAGTAGTTCACACCAAACTGTTTTAACATGAAGTCATATACTGAAGATGTTAAATTGCGAATGGGTTTAGGATACCTTAAATGGTGTGGCCATAGCGATTTATTAAAGTAACATAAAAAAATAGTTATTTTACTATATCTTTAAAATTTTTAATTCCAACTCTTCATAATTTTTTATATACGTAGAAGTCATCATTTGAAGGAAGCACAGTAAGTTTCATAGCTTTATCATTTTCAAGAGCCAGCATAAAATTAAAACTATCATAACATATAAATCAAGCTTGCAATTCTTAGTACCAATAATGGCCACCAGATGGTGCTATAGGATTACTTTTAAATAATTATTGTAGAAACAAGTATGATTTAAATCATTTATAGAAATCTTTCAAAGAAAAATAATATGTATTTTACTGATAAAATGACCCTCACTTAATTAGAATAATATGCTGAAGTATTGTGAAATACTGTGTATTAAGAATAATTATTTATAGGCTTTATGGACAGATAAGTTTGGAGTGACTCTTGAAGGATCAGCACCACATCCTCTTTTACCACTGTTTAAAGGATTTATCTTACAGAACAGGTGCGAATGAATTTTGGATAGCTTGAATGGTTTTGTCATGGTGATTTTTTGAAATAACAGTAAAAAAGGAACCAGTAAATGTCTTTTATTTTTTTAAGTGCAGCTTCTAAACACTTCAACAAAATGTACACATAGAAGACAAGTCATTCTGAGGAAATATGCATAGTTTCATGACTATACAACACTATATGGATGATAGAAAATTAAAAAAACTACCATACATCTGATGTCACTCTGTCCCTCTGGATAATGTGTGTGTGTGTGTGTGTGTGTGTTTTTGTGTGTTAAGTGTGTGTGTGTTAAGTGTGTGTGCTGAGTTTGTGTGAATGTGTGGGAGAGGGGATGGGCTTGGTGTCAGAGAGAGAGAGAGAGAGAGAGAGAGAGGGAGGGAGACTTAATCATCTCTTTAATCACCAGCAGAAAAAAAAGCAATTTTGTGTTGTTGTTGTTTTTTCATCATTACAGCTTAAGAAATATCTTAGGCCTCAACATCAACTGTTGCTAGCCTACTCCCAAAATTAATAGTCATTAGTAAGCATTTTATAAATACAACTATAATTAAATTGTTCATGGTTTATATGCACATTTATTTTGAGGAGATTAAAGGCTGTAATCTTCCTAAAAAAAAAACAAGAAAAAAACAACAAAAAAAAAACAAACAAACACAGAACTCAGAAACATTTATTTCAAGATGCAATAAAAGAAAACTGTACACTATATATATATATATATATATATATATATATATATATATATATATATATATATACACACAATTGCATAAGTTTATATTTATTTTTTTTTTATCAAGTGTACAGCTAATAATAATAATAATAATAATAATGCATTTTATTTAAGGCGCCTTTCAAACCACTCAAGGTCACCGTACAACAAGCAACAACAGTAACAATATTAAAACAAAAAATAACAGCAAATAACAATGTCAGTAAAAAACCACAATAATATTAGAATAGCACAACATATTGTGGAATACTATATTAAGACTTTATATATAGGCTTTATGAACAGATAGGTTTTGAGAGATTCTTGAAGTACTAGCATCACCTCCTCTTGTACGACGGTTTGAGGAATATATTTTCCAGATAGTACCGCCGCTCCCTATATGCAGAATACGCAGTCTTCGTAGGGCACCAACTCCCAGAGGGGGCACCATCCCAGTAGCTAAAAAAAAATAAAACATGCGCCATTCTCCCATCCGCGCTCGCGACCGCTCGGACATTTGCGGATGAATGTTCGTAATTGATGGATGGACATCTATGCCCGGGTAAAAGATATCAGCAATCTGGCACAGAGAAAAGAAAAATAAAGTAAAAAACAAAACAAAAACAGGCATAAAGTTGGCTTGGCATTGGACATTCGAGAGTCTCAAATTTAGGGGCCGTCTCTAAAGTTTCATGTAATATTGTTATACACTTTTCTAACGTCAGTAGCATTTGAAGAGAATGACTTACAGTCATAAAAACAACTGTAATTGTTCATCTAGGTGACAGCTATAATGCACCATTAAATTGAATGTTTGATATTTATTAAAACAAACTGTAAGTCATATGTAAATTATGCTACTTTTTCACATGGGCTCAAAAGCAAATTTGAAGCTCAATAGCATTTGAGGAGAAAGACTTGCAGTCATAAACCAATTGTAATGTGTTCATTTAGGTGTCAGCTACGATGCACAACTTATAAATTTTTTATATATATTAAAATAAAGTGTTACTAAAGTTATATATATTGTTCTGTGTATGTGATTTCAAAGTCTAGACGGGTCGGATTAACCATTTAACTGCCATATCCCTTAAAATTTGATTGCCAGAGGGTTACTGTAAATGCTTATGCCCGCTGGGCACAGTTTTCCCGATGCCACCGGGGTGGTGTTGCACTGACGGCTTGAGCCCGCCATCGCTGCTTGCAGCTATATTTATTATTATTATTCTCCCCAATGAATCGCGTTTTTGAAGGCCTAAACATACTCAAAAAGTCAGGAAAATTTGCACACACCTCCGAACTGGCGAAAATTTACGTCTGATATGGGTTTCAGAAGTGGGCGTGGCAAAATGGCTCGATAGCGCCACCTATACACGTTCAGCGGTGTGCGCCTCGAGCTACGTTTCACGCACATGTCTGAAAATCGGTAAATACATGTAAGACACCAAGACCTACAAAAAAGACTCTTGGAGCAAAATTCTAAACCCAACAGGAAGTTGGTTATTTTTAATATTATGAGCAAATTTTTTGTCATTTTTGCCATTTCCATGCATTGTATTTTAACGAACTCGTCCTAGAGATTAATTCAGATCAACACCAAATTTGGTATGCCTAATCTAAAGGCCATTGAGATGTTAAATTGCGAAGATCTTAAGTTTTCGTTGAAGGGCGTGTCCGTGGCGGCCTGGCGAATTTCGATGATTCGCCATGAAAAATGAAGTAGCTATAACTCAGACATACAATGTCCAATCAGCCCCAAACTTCACATGTTTGATGTGACTCCAAACCTGAACAGATTGACATGCCCATATTCAGTTATAGTCACAGCGCCACCTATTGGCAACAGGAAGTGACATATTTTATGCTGTGATGAACTACTCCTAGAAATTTTTTGACATCAATGTCTTTTTTGTGGTCAGTCTAATCTAAAGGCCTGTGCGATGTTAAGTTGTGAAGATCTTGAGTTTTCGTTAAAAGGCGTGTCCACGGCGCCATGGCAAAGTTCGATGTCCCGCCATGGGAATAAAAGATGTTATAACTCAGGCATAAAATGTCCGATCTTCCCCAAACTTCACATGTGTGATAAGAGTCCTGGCCTGAACACATCTGAAGGCCAATATTCCATCGGGTGTGGCAAAATGGCTCGATAGCGCCACCTATACACTTTCAACGGAGTGTGCCTCGAGCTATGTTTCACGTACATGTACAAAAATCGGTACACACATGTAACACACCAATACCTACAAAAAAGTATCTTGGTACGAAATCCGAATCCCAACAGGAAGTCGGTTATTTAGAATTTTCTCTGCAAAATTGGCGTTGTTTTTGCCATTTTCAGGGGTTGTACTTCAACGAACTCCTCCTAGAGATTTATTCAGATCAACACCAAACTTGGTCAGTGTAATCTAAAGGCCTTTGTGGTGTTAAATTGCGAAGATCTTGAGGTTTCGTTAAAGGGCGTGTCCATGGCGGCCTGCCAAATTTCGATATTTCGCCATGAAAAAGGAAGTTGTTGTAACTCAGACATACAATGTCCAATCTGCCCCACACTTCACATGTTAGATAAGACTTCTGCCCTTAACAGATCTACATGCCCATTTTCAGTTACAGTCATAGCGCCACCTGCTGGCAACAGGAAGTGACATGTTTCAGGCTGCGACAAACTACTCCTAGAATTTTTTTGAGATTAAAGTATTTTTTGTATTCAGTCTAATCTAAAGGCCTGTGCAATGTTAACTTGTGGAGATCTTGAGTTTTTGTTAAAGGGCGTGTCCATGACGCCATGACAAATTTTGATGTCTCGCCACAGCAAGAGAAGTTGTTGTAACTCAGGCATAATTTGTTCGATCTTCCCCAAACTTCACATGTTCGATGAGAGTCCTGCCCGGAACACATTTGAAGGCCAATATTCCATTATAATGATAGCACCACCTGCTGGCACCAGGAAGATTGGCACATATGTGGAATAAATGTTGATATTTTCCACTTATATTTATGAGTTTGATTGCATATTTCTCACCGTTCACCAATTACCTAAAGCCACTCGCTGCCGGTGAGCCCGGGTGCGAGGGCCCGTTCATCGCTGCTTGCAGCTTTAATTATTAGGGCCCGAGCACCGATGGTGTGAGGACTCTATTGTATCTGCTCTGTTTATTATTATTAGGGCCCGAGCACCGATGGTGTGAGGACCCTTTTGTAATTGCTCCGTTTATTATTATTATTATTATTAGGGCTCAAGCCTGGAGGGCGAGAGCCCTATTGTTTTCCTTAGGATTATTTGTTATTATTATTATTTATTATTATTATTTTTCTTCAAGGTTTCGGGGGCTTTTGGGGCCCTTAACATGCTTAAAAAGTCTTGAAAATTGGCACACACATTGGAACCTGCGGCCATTAGGGCCGGGCAGAGACTGATACACGGGCGTGGCACAGGGGCTCTACAGCGCCCCCTGGAATATGGAGGGCCATATATCATACATACTTGCACATAGACATACGAAACTCGGTACACATATAGAACTCATCAATACAAACAACTTTCGTATTGCATATCATAGGCTCCGCCCAACAGGAAGTTGGCTATTTGGGGTTTATTATTCATATTTGTCGTCAAAGTTGTGGGGGCTTTTGGGGTCCTTAACATACTCAAAAACTCTTGAAAATTTGCGCACACTTTGGAATCTGTGGCCTGAAGGAGCCTGCAGAGGCTGGGACCCGGGCGTGGCACAGGGGCTCTATGGCGCCCCCTGGAACACAGTCATAAATGTTGATGTATAGCTCACACATACTTGCACGTATTAATATGAAACTCAGTACACATATAGATCTCATTGTGCCAAAAAACTTGCGTTTTGCATGTCATAGGCTCCGCCCAACAGGAAGTCAGCTATTTAGAGTTATGTAAAAAGCGCATGCTCTGGAATTTGATATACTTGTCATAGGTTTTTTACTCGATTGCCACCAAACTAGGTCAACATGATCTCAAGACATTGGGGATGAAAAATTGCCAGGGGATTTTTGATATCTCGAACGGTTTGCTCGTGGCGAGGCGTTGAAATTATGGCGAGAATTAAGAGACAGGAAGTGTCTAATACCATCCACATACATTTCCTGATTATAATCAAACTTAATCAGATTATTCGTTGTATAATGTCGATCGCATATATGTGACTATTAGGAGTCAAAGTTATAGCGCCACCAACTGGCAGCAGGAAGTGTGTCATTTTCAAAATGCTTTGAATTCAGCATCTTATTTTTACTCGATTTGCTTCAAACTTCATCAGAATAATGTTAAAACACAGCCGATATAAATCTGCTGGGGGGATATTGATATCTAAAAATATTGTTGCCGTGGCAACATGCTAAACTGGAATACTTCTCAGGTGATTTTGAGGCATATAACATGCTTAGAATGTCATCAAACTCAGAACACATATCAGTATTTATGATAACTAGACACTGGCAAAAGTTCATAAGAGGGCGTGGAAGAGGCACTCTATAGCGCCACCTTTTGTCAAAAGTGGGGGGGTTAGTTTCAGCTACAGACACCAAACTCGGTACAAAAATTGTTCTTATCAAGACGGACAACTTTCTAATTCACAGTCATCAGCTACGATCAACAGGAAGTCAGCTATTTTGATTTGAATGTGGATTTTTTTTTACATTTAGCTGTGAATTAATGCATACTGCTCAGAGGAGAGTAACACTATACACACCAAACTTTGTCTACATGATGCCAAAACATTTTAAACAACTTAAATTGCCAATGGATTTTGGATAGCTTGAATGGTTTTGTCGTGGTGATTTTTTTAAATGACTGTAAAAATGGAATTATTAATTGTCCTGCATTTTTAAATTCCAAACACTTCAAAACCTTTTTTCATACAGAAAAAAAGTCATTCTGAGTAAATATGGATAGTTTCACAACTTTACAACACTGTATGGATAACAGAAAATTAAAAAACTGTCAGACATCTCATCTCACTCTGTCCCTCTGTTTGAGTATATGTGCTTAGACTTCCATTGTCTGAGAGAAATTGCGCCCCTACAGGTTCAATTCCCGGACTTTTACTTTCATTTTTAAATCGGTTAAAAATAAACATAAATACTAAGATTTAATTCACACTGACAAGCTAAACCAACATATCTGATTATTACCGGCTCAGGGCTCATGGATAAATTATTTCTGGCCAGAGATACGTGAGAAATAGGAGAGATGAATCACCGCTGTGATCACGAGCGTCTGGAGTAAAGAGCTCAGAAAAAACTAATTTATTCCTGTTTTAAAGCTTTTAAAAATAAATTATTACAGCGATATCACACAATCAACCAATTAGAACACACCAAGAGCTAAATTAAGATGTTTTTGAACTGTTTGTGTGAAAATGAAATATTTGTGGCTGCCTATCTGAAATCACGCCTCCGATCAGCGCTTACAGTGTCGAGCTCAAAACAAACGAATTTATTCTTGTTTAAGAGCTTTTTTAAATAAAACATTACCACAAATGCACACAATAAGCCATTTGTAACACAACAAGAGCTAAATGCAGGTGTTTGTGACCCGTTTAAGTGTGAAAGACTATTTGAAAGCGCGATTGGCAGAATAACATATATTTCTTGAGCTGCAGGATTCTGGCTTTCGTCGTACGAACGAACACATCACGGACAAGATTATTTCAAAATACATAATAGCTTGGCGAATATAAACGAAAACAGCCACGTGAACATAAACTGTTGAGAAATATATCTGAAGTGGATCTACTGGATTTTAATATTAAGTGACCGCATATACCAGCTGCTTCTGTCTTCAATTTTAATCTATATAAAAAATGAAACTCATTCATCTTGGCTGCTTTTTTTAATGTGTGTACGTATTTATTTATTTATTATTTTGCTCTAACAAGAATTAATCTATATTTAATTAAATCAATTACATTTTATTTTACATTTTATTTGTCCATTTCTGCATCTAAACGCCTAAAAACCTAAAACATGCTCTATTATACTATTGTTAGCAATTTCTTTATCGTCCAATTTATCTGGTGTACACACTTTTATTTTCATAATAAACTTGTTTGTTAGATTATACACAGTTACAGTGGTCTATAATAAATATTGACAGGTTTTATTCAAGCTGTTTAGAATGATTGCAGTAGGCTAATTTTTTGAAATGTAAATAAAAAAAAATAATAAAAATAAATAAATAAAAAACATTGGAAAACAATAACTGTTGTACATTTTTATACATTTTGTATAATTTCATAGTTTATGCATTATAGTTATAAAAACAAATAAATTTAGCCACTCACATAGAAATCTTATAGGCCTTATCCTTTTCTGACAGTTTTAGGGATTTTTAAAAATCCTAAAAAACCTTATTTGTGCTGCAAATCATAATTTCAAACTCAAAAAGTAAATATTCAGTTCATGCTTTATAAAGCCTTGTCCCAATATTAATAGTCAGTAGTAAGCAGTTTATAAATACAGCTATAAAAAACTTGTTCTTGGTTTATAAGCACATTTATTAAAAAGGAGAGTAAAGGGTCAGTTATCTTCCTATGAAAAATAAAAAAATAAAAATAAACAAACAACAACACAGATTGATACAGAACTCAGAAATTTTATTGTGGATTTATGATAAAATCAGCCTGTAAATGAATTCATACTCCTCCAAGAAGACACAAGTTCACAGCAAACTTTTTTAACATGAAGCTAATATACTGAAAATGAGCCAGCATAAAATTAAAACTATCATAACTTATAAATCAAGCTTGCAATTCTTAGTTCCAATAATGACCACCAGATGGAGCTATAGGATTACTTTTAAATAATTATTGTAAAACAAGTATGATTTAAATCATTTATAGAAATCTTTCAAAGAAAAATAATATGTATTTTATGTATTTTACTGATAAAATGACCCTCACTTAATTAGAATAACAAGCTGAAGTATTGTGAACTGTATATTAAGAATAATTCTTTATAAGCTTTATGGACAGATACGTTTTGAGTGACTCTTGAAGGTTCAGCACCACATCCTCTTTTACCACTGTTTAAAGAATTTATCTTACAGAACAGGTGTGAATGAATTTTGGATAGCTTGAATGATTTTGCGTGGTGATTTTTTGAAATAACAGTAAAAAAGTAACCAGTAAATGTCTTTTATTTTTTTAAAGTGCAGCTTCTAAACACTTCAAAAAAATGTACACATAGCAGACAAGTCATTCTGGGGAAATATGCATAGTTTCATGACTATACAACATTATATGGATGATAGAAAATTAAAAAAACTATCATACATCTGATGTCACTCTGTCCCTCTGTCACTGTGGTTAATGTGTGTGTGTGTGTGTGTGTGTTTGTGTGTGTGTTAAGTGAATTAGGTGTGAAACTATCAGGGAGCATTTAGTCTCCAGCGCCAACATTTTACAGAACTGCCACTTTCCTGGAGTCTCAGAATTACAATGTGTCAGGTTCTGAGAGATCTAAGATTCCAAAAAATTATTTAATTAGAATACCATGAAGTATTGTGAAATACTATATATTAAGACTTTATATATAGGCTTTATGAACAGATTAGAGTGACTCGTGAAGGACCAGCACCACCTCCTCTTGTCCGATGGTTTGAGGAATATATCTTCCAGAATCCGGGATTAAGATTTAGGAGCTCATTTTTATTCCACCTCCTTTCCTGAAAGTCTGTCTTGCAGAATTGACTAAAAATTAATCTTCACATTAATTCCTAATTATTTTGCAATTCTTTTTGTCAGTTCTTCTTGACCTGTTTTTCTCTTCCAGCTTTCCTGGACTATTGTATAGCACTCATAAATGATTAAATAAAAAATAATGGTAGTTATAAAGATTGATATGGTTTGGAATTGGTAAAATGTGCTTGGAAAAAAATCACAATAAAACAATGTTTTAATGTTTAATTTGGAATATTAACTGACATGAATGAATGCTATATAAATATTGTTCATGTTAACATAATGTTTATAAATGAAATCTTATTGTAAAGTGTTACTAAAGTTATATATATATATATATATATTGTTCTGTGAATGTGATTTTAAAGTCTAGATGATTCGGATTAACCCTTTAACTGCCATATCAAGTTCAAGTTCAAGTTCAAGTTCAATTTATTTGTATAGCGCATTTACAACAGCCTCCTGGCTGACCAAAGTGCTTTAACATAAGAGCAAGAATATTACACATACATAAAAATAGACCAGACAAAAAAATTAAAACCACCCATTTCAAAATGTAGCATAACACAGTAGTCAGTACACTAAGGAAAATAAAAAAGTTTTTAGCAAAGATTTAAAAATAGACAAGGAAGGGGCCAGTCTGATCTCTAAAGGCAGGGTATTCCAGAGTCGTGGCCCAGCCACTGCAAATGCACGCTCCCCTCTACGCTCCCCTCTATCCTTTAAAACCTCACTGCCTGAGGGATATTGTGAATGCATGTGCCCGCTGGGCACAGTTTACCTGATGCCACCGGGGTGGTGATGGCATTGGTGGCTTGAGCCCGCCATCGCTGCTTGCAGCTATATTTATTATTATTATTATTCTTCTCCAAAATGAATCGCATTTTTGAGGGCCTAAACATGCTCGAAAAGTCATGAAACTTTGCACACACCTCCAAACTGGCGAAAATTTACGTCTGATATGGGTTTCAGAAGTGGGTGTGGCAAAATGGCTCAACAGCGCCACCTATACACGTTCAACGGTGTGCGCCTCGAGCTAGGTTTCATGTACATGTATGAAAATTGGTATACACATGTAACTCTCCAATACCTACAAAAAAGTCTCTTGGAGCAAAATCCGAAACCCAACAGGAAGTCGGTTATTTTTAATATTATGAGCAAATTTTGTGTCATTTTTGTCATTTCCATGCCTTGTATTTTAACAAACTCCTCCTAGAGATTCATTCAGATCAACACCAAATTTGGTATGCCTAATCTAAAGGCCTTTGCGATGTTAAATTGCGAAGCTTTTGAGTTTTTGTTGAAGGGCCTGTGTGTGGCGGCCTGGCGAATTTCGATGATTCGCCATGAAACAGGAAGTTGCTATAACTCAGACATACAATGACCAATCTGCCCCAAACTTCACATGTTTGATGAGACTCCTGTCCTGAACAGTTTGACACGACCATATTCAGTTATAGTCATAGCGCCACCTATTGGCAACAGGAAGTGACATATTTTACACTGCGACAAACTACTCCTAGAAATTTTTGACATCAACGTCTTTTTTGTGGTCAGTCTAATCTAAAGGCCTGTGTGATGTTAAATTGTGAAGATCTTGAGTTTTCGTTAAAGGGCGTGTCCATGACGGCGTGACAAAGTTCGATGTCTTGCCATGGGAATAAAATATGTTATATTTCAGACATAAAATGTCCGATCTTCCCCAAACTTCACATGTGTGATAAGAGTCCTGGCCTGAACACATCTGAAGGCCATTATTCCAACGGGTGTGGCAAAATGGCTCAATAGCGCCACCTATACACATTCAACGGAGTGTGCCTCGAGCTATGTTCCACGTACATGTACAAAAATCGGTACATATATGTAACACTCCAATACCTACAAAAAAAGTATTTTGGTACGAAATCCGAATCCCAACAGGAAGTCGGTTATTTAGAATTTTCTCTGCAAAACTTGCACTCTTTTTGCCATTTTCAGGGGTTGTACTTTAACGAACTCCTCCTAGAGATTTATTCAGATCAACAGCAAACTTGGTCAGTTAAATCTCAAGGCCTTTATGATGTTAAATTGTGAAGATCTTGAGGTTTCGTTAAAGGGCGTGTCCATGGCGGCCTTACAAATGTCGATGTTTTGCCATGAAAAAGGAAGTTGCTGTAACTCAGTCATACAATGTCCAATCTGCCCCAAACTTCACATGATAGATAAGACTTCTGCCCTTAACAGATCTACATGCCCATATTCAGTTATAGTCATAGCGCCACCTGCTGGCAACAGTAAGTGACATGTTTTACGCTGCGACAAACTACTCCTAGAAATAGTATTACATTAATGTTTTTTTTGTTGTCAGTCTAATCTAAAGGCCTGTGAAATGCTAAATTATGGAGATCTTGTTTTATTTTAAAGAGCGTGTCCATGGCGTCATGACAAAATTTGCTGTCTCGCCACAGTAAAGGAAGTTGTTGTAACTCAGGCATAAAATGTTCGATCTTCCCCAAACTTCACATGTTCGATAAGAGTCCTGCCCTGAACACAACTGAAGGCCAATATTCCATTATAATGATAGCACCACCTGCTGGCAACAGGAAGATTGGCACATATATGGAATAACTTTGATATATTCCACTCATATTTCTGAGTTTAAATGCATATTTCTCACCGCTCACCTATTTACTAAAGCCACTCGCTGGCGGTGAGCCCGGGTGCGAGGGCCCGTTCATCGCTGCTTGCAGCTTTAATTATTATTCTTCTTCTTCTTCTTCTTCTTCTTTTCCCGAATGAATCGCATTTTTGAGGGCTTTAACATGCTCAAAAAGTCATGAAACTTTGCACACGCGTCAAACCTGGTGAAAATTTTCGTCTGATATAGGATTCAGAAGAGGGTGTGGCAAAATGGCTCGACAGCGCCACCTATACTAAGAAAATCAACAGCCTTCCGGCTATGTTTCATGTACATGTACGAAAATTGGCACACATATGTAACACACCAATACCTACAAAAAAGACTCTTGGAGCAAAATTCTAAACCCAACAGGAAGTCGGTTATTTTTAATATTATGAGCAAATTTTGTGTAATTTTGGTCATTTCCATGTGTTGTATTTTAACGAACTCCTCCTAGAGATTTCTTCAAATCAACACCAAATTTGGTATGCCTAATCTAAAGGCCTTAGCGATGTTAAATTGCGAAGATCTTGAGTTTTCGTCGAAGGGCGTGTCCGTGGCGGCCTGGCGAATTTCAATGATTCGCCATGAAAAATGAAGTTGCTATAACTCAGACATACAATGTCCAATCTGCCCCAAACTTCACATGTTTGATGAGACTCTGAACCTGAACATATTGACATGCGCATATTCAGTTATAGTCATAGCGCCACCTATTGGCAACAGGAAGTGATATATTTTACACTGCTATGAACTACTCCTAGAAATTTTATGACATCAATGTCTTTTTGTGGTCAGTCTAATCTAAAGGCCTGTGCGATGTTAAGTTGTGAAGATCTTGAGTTTTCGTTAAAAGGTGTGTCCATGGCGCCGTCACGAAGTTCGATGTCTCGCCATGGGAATAAAAGATGTTATAACTCAGGCATAAAATGTCCAATATTCCCCAAACTTCACATGTGTGACAAGAGTCCTGGCCTGAACACATCTGAAGGCCAATATTCCATCAGGTGTGGCAAAATGGCTCGATAGCGCCACCTATACACTTTCAACGGAGTGTGCTTCAAGCTATGTTTCACGTACATGTATAAAAATCGGTATACACATGTAACACACCAATACCTACAAAAAAGTCTCTTGGTACGAAATCCGAATCCCAACAGGAAGTCAGTTATTTAGAATTTTCTCTGCAAAATTGGCGTTGTTTCTGCCATTTTCAGGGGTTGTACTTTAACGATCTCCTCCTAGAGATTTATTCAGATCAACACCAAACTTGGTCAGTTAAACCTTAAGGCCTTTGCGATGTTAAATTGCGAAGATCTTGAGGTTTCGTTAAAGGGCGTGTCCATGGCGGCCCGACAAATTTCGATGTTTCGCCATGAAAAAGGAAGTTGCTGTAACTCAGACATACAATGTCCAATCTGCCCCAAACTTCACATGTTAGATAAGACTTCTGCCCTTAACAGATCTACATGCCCATATTCAGTTATAGTCATAGCGCCACCTGTTGGCAACAGGAAGTGACATGTTTTACGCTGCGACAAACTACTCCTAGAAATTTTATGACATCAATGTCTTTTTTGTGGTCAGTCTAATCTAAAGACCTGTGTGATGTTTAGTTGTGAAGATCTTGAGTTTTTGTTAAAAGGCGAGTCCATGGCGCCATGACGAAGTTCGATGTCTCGCCATGTGCATAAAAGATGTTATAACTCAAGCATAAAATGTCCGATCTTGCCCAAACTTCACATGTGTGATAAGGGTCCTGGCTTGAACAGATCTGAAGGCCAATATTCCATTGGGTGAGTCAAAAAGGCTCGATAGCGCCACCTATACACTTTCAACGGCGTGAGTATACACTTTCAACGGAGTGCGCCTGGAGCTATGTTTTACGTACATGTACAAAAATCGGTACACACATGTAACACACCAATATCTACAAAAAAGTCTCTTGGTACGAAATCCGAATCCCAGCAGGATGTCAGTTATTTAGAATTTTCTCTGCAAAATTGGTGTTGTTTTTGCCATTTTCAGGGGTTGTACTTTAACGAACTCCTCCTAGAGATTTATTCAGATCAACACCACACTTGGTCAGTGTAATCTAAAGGCCTTTGCGAAGTTAAATTGCGACTATCTTGAGGTTTCGTTAAAGGGCGTGTCCATGGCGGCCTGACAAATTTCGATGTTTCGCCATGAAAAAGGAAGTTGCTGTAACTCAGACATACAATGTCCAATCTGCACCAAACTTCACATGTTAGATAAGAGTCCTGCCCTTAACAGATCTACATGCCGATATTCAGTTATAGCCATAGCGCCACCTGCTGGCAACAGGAAGTGACATATTTTACGCTGAGACAAACTACTCCTAGAGATTTTTTGACATTAATGTATTTTTATTGTGGTCAGTCTAATTTAAAGGCCTGTCCAATGTTTAATTGTGGTAATCTTGATTTTTTGTCAAAGAGCGTGTCCATGACGCCATGACAAAATTTGATGTCTCACCACAGCAAGAGAAGTTGTTGTAACTCAGGCATAAAATATTTGATCTTCCCCAAACTTCACATGTTCGATAAGAGTCCTGGCCTGAACACATCTGAAGGCCAATATTCCATAATAATGATTGCGCCACCTGCTGGAACAGGAAGATTGGAACAGTGTATATGGAATATACTTTGATATATTCCACTTATATTTATGACTTTAAATGCATATTTCTCACCGTTCACCTTTTTACTAATGCCACTCGTTGGCGGGGAGCCCGGGTGCGAGGGCCCGTTCATCGCTGCTTGCAGCTTTAATTAGGGCCCGAGCACCGATGGTGCGAGGACCCTCTTGGAATTGCTCCGTTTATTATTATTATTATTATTAGGGCCCGAGCACCGATGGTGTGAGGACCCTCTTGGAATTGCTCCGTTTATTATTATTATTATTATTATTATTATTATTATTATTATTATTATTATTATTATTATTATTATTCTCCAAAATGAATTGCATTTTTGAGGGCCTAAACATGCTCGAAAAGTCATGAAACTTTGCACACACCTCAGAACTGGCGAAAATTTACGTCTGATATGGGTTTCAGAAGTGGGTGTGGCAAAATGGCTCAACAGCGCCACCTATACACGTTCAACGGTGTGCGCCTCGAGCTACGTTTCATGTACATGTATGAAAATCGGTATACACATGTAACTCTCCAACACCTACAAAAAAGTCTCTTGGAGCAAAATCCGAAACCCAACAGGAAGTCGGTTATTACTAATATTATGAGCAAATTTTGTGTCATTTTTGTCATTTCCATGCGTTGTATTTTAACGAACTCCTCCTAGAGATTCATTCAGATCAACACCAAATTTGGTATGCCTAATCTGAAGGCCTTTGCGATGTTAAATTGCGAAGCTTTTGAGTTTTCGTTAATGGGCGTGTCCGTGGCGGCCTGGCGAATTTCGATGATTCGCCATGAAAAATGAAGTTGCTATAACTCAGACATACAATGACCAATCTGCCCCAAACTTCACATGTTTGATGAGACTCCTGACCTGAACAGATTGACATGCCCATATTCAGTTATAGTCATAGCGCCACCTACTGGCAACAGGAAGTGACATATTTTACACTGCGATGAACTACTCCTAGAAATTTTATGACATCAATGTATTTTTTGTGGTCAGTCTAATCTAAAGGCCTGTGCGATGTTTAGTTGTGAAGATCTTGAGTTTTCGTTAAAAGGCGTGTCCATGGCGCCATCACGAAGTTCGATGTCTCGCCATGGGAATAAAAGATGTTATAACTCAGGCATAAAATGTCCGATCTTCCCCAAACTGCACATGTGTGATAAGAGTCCTGGCCTGAACACATCTGAAGGCCAAAATTCCATCAGGTGTGGCAAAATGGCTCTATAGCGCCACCTATACACTTTCAACAGAGTGCGCCTCGAGCTATGTTTCATGTACATATACAAAAATCGGTATACACATGTAACACACCAATACCTACAAAAAAGTCTCTTGGTACGAAATCCGAATCCCAACAGGAAGTCGATTATTTAGAATTTTCTCTGCAAAATTGGCGTTGTTTTTGCCATTTTCAGGGGTTGTACTTTAAAGAACTCCTCCTAAAGATTTATTCAGATCAACACCAAACCTGGTCAGTGTAATCTTAAGCCCTTTGCGATGTTAAATTGCGAAGATCTTTAGATTTCGTTAAAGGGCGTGTCCATGGCGGCCTGACAAATTTCGATGTTTCGCCATGAAAAAGGAAGTTGCTGTAACTCAGACATACAATGTCCAATCTGCCCCAAACTTCACATGTTAGATAAAACTTCTGCCCTTAACAGATCTACATGCCCACATTCAGTTATAGTCATAGCGCCACCTATTGGCAACAGGAAGTGACATGTTTTACGCTGCGACAAACTACTTGAGATTAACATATATTTTGTGGTAAATCTAATCTAAAGGCCTGTGCAATGCTAACTTTTGGAGATCTTGAGTTTTTGTTAAAGGCCGTTTCCATGGCGCCATGACAAAATTTGATGTCTTGCCACAGCAAGAGAAGTTGTTGTAACTCAAGCATAAAATGTCCAATCCTCCCCAAACCTCACATGTTCGATAAAAGTCCTGCCCTGAACACATCTGAAGGCCAATATTCCATTATAATGATAGCGCCACCTGCTGGCAACGGTAAGATTAGCACATATATGGGATATACTTTGATATATTCCACTTATATTTAGGACATTAAATGCATATTTCTCAACGTTCACCTTTTTACTAAAGCCACACGATGGCGGTGAGCCCGGGTGCGAGGGCCCGTTCATCGCTGCTTGCAGCTTTAATTAGGGCCCGAGCACCGATGGTGTGAGGACCCTCTTGGAATTGCTCCGTTTATTATTATTATTATTATTATTATTATTATTATTATTATTATTATTCTCTAAGATGAATCGCATTTTTGAGGGCCTAAACATGCTCGAAAAGTCATGAAACTTTGCACACACCTCAGAACTGGCGAAAATTTACGTCTGATATGGGTTTCAGAAGTGGGTGTGGCAAAATGGCTCAACAGCGCCACCTATACACGTTCAACGGTGTGCGCCTCGAGCTACGTTTCATGTACATGTATGAAAATCGGTATACACATGTAACTCTCCAATACCTACAAAAAAGTCTCTTGGAGCAAAATCCGAAACCCAACAGGAAGTCGGTTATTTCTAATATTATGAGCAAATTTTGTGTCATTTTTGTCATTTCCATGCGTTGTATTTTAACGAACTCCTCCTAGAGATTAATTCAGATCAACACCAAATTTGGTATGCCTAATCTAAAGGCCTTTGCGATGTTAAATTGCGAAGCTTTTGAGTTTTCGTTGAAGGTCCTGTGTGTGGCGGCCTAGCGAATTTCGATGATTCGCCATGAAACAGGATGTTGCTATAACTCAGACATACGATGACCAATCTGCCCCAAACTTCACATGTTTGATGAGACTCCTGTCCTGAACAGTTTGACATGACCATATTCAGTTATAGTCATAGCGCCACCTATTGGCAACAGGAAGTGACATGTTTTACGCTGCGACAAACTACTTGAGATTAACATATATTTTGTGGTAAATCTAATCTAAAGGCCTGTGCAATGTTAAATTGTGGAGATCTTCAGTTTTTGTTAAAGGGCGTGTCCATAACGCCAAGACAAAATTTGAAGTTTCGCCACAGCAAGAGAAGTTGTTGTAACTCAGGCATAAAATGTTCAATCTTCCCCAAACTTCACATGTTTGATAAGAGTCCTGGCCTGAACACCTCTGAAGGCCAATATTCCATTATAATGATAGCGCCACCTGCTGGCAACGGTAAGATTGGCACATATATGGGATATACTTTGATATATTCCACTTATATTTAGGACATTAAATGCATATTTCTCAACGTTCACCTTTTTACTAAAGCCACATGATGGCGGTGAGCCCGGGTGCGAGGGCGCGTTCATCGCTGCTTGCAGCTTTAATTAGGGCCCGAGCACCGATGGTGTGAGGACCCTCTTGGAATTGCTCCGTTTATTATTAGGGCCCGAGCACCGATGGTGTGAGGACCCTCTTGGAATTGCTCCGTTTATTATTATTATTATTATTATTATTATTATTAGGGCTCAAGCCCGAAGGGGCGAAGAGCCCTATTGTTCTTCTAAGGATTATTCTTATTATTTTTTTTATTTTTTATTTAACCTTCCGGGGGTTTTTAGGGGCCTTAACATGCTCAAAAACTCTTGAAAATTGGCACACACATTGGAATCTGCGGCCATCAGGAGGCCGCAGAGGCTGGGACCCGGGCGTGGCACAGGGACTCTACAGCGCCCCCTGGAACACCTTCAGAAATCTTGAACCATAGCTCACACAGACTTGCATGTATTTATATGAAACTCGGTACACTTATAGATCTCATTGAGCCGAACAACTTTCACACTTTATGTCATAGGCTCCGCCCAACAGGAAGTCAGCTATTCAGGGCTGTTTAAAAAAAGCATGCTCTGGAATTTGAAATACTCCTCTGAGGTTTTCAACCCGTTCGCCACGAAACTCGGTGAACATGATCTCAAGACATTGGGGACGAAAAATTGCGAGGGGATTTTTGATATCTTGAACGGTTTGCCCGTAGCGAGGCGTGGAAATTATGGCGAGAAATGAGAAACAGGAAATGTCTAATAACATCCACATACATTTCCTGAATTTTATCAAACTTCATTGGTTTGTTCGTTGTATGATACCGATCGTATATATGTGACTATTAAGAGTCAACGTTATAGCGCCACCAACTGGCAGCAGGAAGTGAGTCATTTTCAAAATGTTTTGAATTCAGCATCTTATTTTTACTCGATTTACTTAAAACTTCATCAGAATAATGACAAAACACGGCCGATGTAAATCTGTTGTGGGGATATCGATATCTGATATGGCGTTGCCATGGCAACGTGTCAAACTTGAATGTTCTGTTATGATGAGTTTGAGGCAGACACCAACCTCAGATTTACATGAAACTAAAAACACATATCAGTATTAGTGATAGCTAGACAATGGGAAAAGCTTTTAAAAGGGCGTGAAGGAGGCATGCTATAGCGCCACCTTTTGTCAAAAGTGGGGGGTTTAGTTTTAGCTACAGACACCAAACTTGGTACATAAATTGTTCTTATCAAGACGGACAACTTTCTAATTCACAGTCATCAGCTACGACCAACAGGAAGTCGGCTATTTTGATTTGAATATTTAAATTGAGCTCTGATTTAATGCATTCTCCTCAGAGGAAATGTTCACTATACTCACCAAACTTTGTCTACATGTTGAAAAAACATTGAGGAACTTAAATTGCGAACGGATTTTGGTTAGCTTGAACCGTTTTGTCGTGGTGATTTTTTGAAATGACAGTAAAAAGGGAATCATTAATTGTCTTGTATTTTTAAATTGCAGCTTCCAAACACTTAAAAAAAAAATTCATACAAAGATCAAATCATTCTGAGGAAATATGCATAGTTTCATGACCTTACAACACTGTATGATTAAAAGAAAATAAAAAAAAAACTGTCAGACATCTCAACTCACTCTGTCCCTCTGTTTGAGCAATGTATGTGTGCTGACTGAGTGCATGTGTGTGTGTGAGTGTGTGTGTGTGAGTGGGGGATGGGCATGAGCTGAGTGGCAGACACAATGAGAGAGAGAGAGAGAGAGACTTAATCATCTCTTTAATCACCAGAAAAAAAATGTATTTTAAATTGTTATTTTTTGTTGCTGTTGTTAACATTGCTGTTTTCATTACAGCTTAAGAAATCTCTTAGGCCTTATCCTTTTCTGACAGTTTCAGGAATTAAAAACAAAATTCTAAAAATACTTATTTGTGCTGCAAATAATAATTTCAACTCATTTGATACTGACCTATTCCATCCTGTGACATGACATGTATCTACATTTTTAAAATCTCATGGATGTAACAGTAAAACTGTTCAGTTCACAGATCAAGACTAAGCTTCTTTCACAAATGCTTATAAGTCATTAAAGGATTTAATAACACTGTAAAATAATGTCTAATTTGTTAACATTAGTAAATGCATTGGTAACACTTTATAATAACTGCACTCATTAGTAAATAGTCAGTTTATGCTTTATAAAGCCTTGTCCCAATATTAATAGTCAGTAGTAAGCAGTTTATAAATACAGCTATAAATAGCTTGTTCTTGGTTTATAAGCACATTTATTAAAAAGGAGAGTAATCTTTTCAGTTATCTTCCTATGAAAAATAAATAATAAATAAATAAACAAACAACAACACAGATTGATACAGAACTCAGAAATTTTATTGTGGATTTATGATAAAATCAGCATGTAAAAATGAATTCATACTCCTCCGAGAAGACATAAGTAGTTCACACCAAACTTTTTCAACATGATGCTAATATACTGAAGATGTTAAATTGCGAATGGGTTTAGGATACCTTAAATGGTGTGGCCATAGCGATTTATTAAAGTAACATAAAAAAATACAATAGTTATTTTACGATATCTTTAAAATTTTTAATTTCAACTCTTCATAATTTTTTATATATGTAGAAGTCATCATTTGAAGGAAGCACAGTAAGTTTCATAGCTTTATCATTTTCAAGAGCCAGCATAAAATTAAAACTATCATAACTTATAAATCAAGCTTGCAATTCTTAGTACCAATAATGGCCACCAGATGGAGATATAGGATTACTTTTAAATAATTATTGTAGAAACGAGTATAATTTAAATCATTTATAGAAATCTTTCAAAGAAAAATAATATGAATTTTATGTATTTACTGATAAAATGACCCTCACTTAATTAGAAAAACAAGCTGAAGTATTGTGAACTGTATATTAAGAAATAATTCTTTATAGGCTTTATGGACAGATAAGTTTTGAGTGACTCTTGAAGGTTCAGCCCCACATCGTCTTTTACCACTGTTTAAAGAATTTATCTTACAGAACAGGTGCGAATGAATTTTGGATAGCTTGAATGGTTTTGTCTTGGTGATTTATTGAAATAACAGTAAAAAAGTAACCAGTAAATGTCTTTTTATTTTTTTAAAGTGCAGCTTCTAAACACTTCAAAAAAATGTACACATAGAAGACAAGTCATTCTGAGGAAATATGCATAGTTTCATGACTATACAACACTATATGGATGATAGAAAATTAAAAAACTATCAAACATCTGATGTAACTCTGTCCCTCTGTCACTGTGGGTAATGTGTGTGTGTGTGTGTGTGTGTGTGTGTTTGTGTGTGTGTGTGTGTGTGTGTGTGTGTTAAGTGAATTAGGTGTGAAACTATCAGGGAGCATTTAGTCTCCAGTGCCAACATTTTACAGAACTGCCACTTTCCTGGAGTCTCAGAATTACTCTGTGTCAGGTTCTGAGAGATCTAAGATTCAAAAAAATGATTTAATTAGAATACCATGAAGTATTGTGAAATACTATATATTAAGACTTTATATATAGGCTTTATGAACAGATTAGAGTGACTCGTGAAGGACCAGCACCACCTCCTCTTGTCCGATGGTTTGAGGAATATATCTTCCAGAATCCGGGATTAAGATTTAGGAGCTCTTTTTTATTCCACCTCCTGTCTTGCAGAATTGACTAAAAATTAATCTTCACATTAATTCCTAATTATTTTGCAATTCTTTTTGTCAGTTCTTCTTGACCTGTTTTTTTCTTCTTCTTTTCTGACCTCATGACCCAGTCAGCATTTTTTGTACAATGGCCAAGTCTTAACTTATCAATTTCTGTATTGCATTTGTGTTTGATATTTCTCACAGGCTTTACAGAGTTAAAACTCTTTTTTTAGCGCATTTCATCTGTAAAAGAAAACATGCCCAATAATTCTGCACACATGAAAATAAGGAGTTTTTCTCTTCCAGCTTTCCTGGACTATTGTATAGCACTCATAAATGATTAAATAAAAAATAATGGTAGTTATTAAGATTGATATGGTTTGGAATTGGTAAAATGTGCTTGGAAAAAAATCACAATAAAACAATGTTTTAATGTTTAAGTTTGGAATATTAACTGACATGAATGAATGCTATATAAATATTGTTCATGTTAACATAATGTTTAGAAATGAAATATTATTGTAAAGTGTCACTAAAGTTATATATATTGTTCTGTGAATGTGATTTTAAAGTCTTGATGATTCGGATTAACCCTTTAACTGCCATATCCTTTAAAACCTCACTGCCAGAGGGATATTGTGAATGCATGTGCCCGCTGGGCACAGTTTACCTGATGCCACCGGGGTGGCGATGGCATTGGTGGCTTGAGCCCGCCATCGCTGCTTGCAGCTATATTTATTATTATTATTCTTCTTCTCCAAAATGAATCGCATTTTTGAGGGCCTAAACATGCTCGAAAAGTCATGAAACTTTGCACACACCTCAGAACTGGCGAAAATTTACGTCTGATATGGGTTTCAGAAGTGGGTGTGGCAAAATGACTCAACAGCGCCACCTATACACGTTCAACGGTGTGCGCCTCGAGCTACGTTTCATGTACATGTATGAAAATCGGTATACACATGTAACTCTCCAATACCTACAAAAAAGTCTCTTGGAGCAAAATCCGAAACCCAACAGGAAGTCGGTTATTACTAATATTATGAGCAAATTTTGTGTCATTTTTGTCATTTCCATGCGTTGTATTTTAATGAACTCCTCCTAGAGATTCATTCAGATCAACACCAAATTTGGTATGCCTAATCTGAAGGCCTTTGCGATGTTAAATTGCGAAGCTTTTGAGTTTTCGTTAATGGGCGTGTCCGTGGTGGCCTGGCGATTTTCGATGATTCGCCATGAAACAGGAAGTTGCTATAACTCACACATACAATGTCCAATCTGCCCCAAACTTCACATGTTTGATGAGACTCCTGACCTGAACAGATTGACATGCCCATATTCAGTTATAGTCATAGCGCCACCTACTGGCAACAGGAAGTGACATATTTTACACTGCGATTAACTACTCCTAGAAATTTTATGACATCAATGTATTTTTTGTGGTCAGTCTAATATAAAGGCCTGTGTGATGTTTAGTTGTGAAGATCTTGAGTTTTCATTAAAAGGCGTGTCCATGGCGCCGTCACGAAGTTCGATGTCTCGCCATAGGAATAGAAGATGTTATAACTCAGGCATAAAATGTCCGATCTTCCCCAAACTGCACATGTGTGATAAGAGTCCTGGCCTGAACACATCTGAAGGCCAACATTCCATCAGGTGTGGCAAAATGGCTCAATAGCGCCACCTATACACTTTCAACAGAGTGCGCCTCGAGCTATGTTTCACGTACATGTACAAAAATCGTTATACACATGTAACACACCAATACCTACAAAAAAGTCTCTTGGCACGAAATCCGAATCCCAACAGGAAGTCGGTTATTTAGAATTTTCTCTGCAAAATTGGCGTTGTTTTTGCCATTTTCAGGGGTTGTACTTTAACGAACTCCTCCTAGAGATTTATTCAGATCAACACCAAACCTGGTCAGTGTAATCTTAAGCCCTTTGCGATGTTAAATTGCGAAGATCTTTAGATTTCGTTAAAGGGCGTGTCCATAGCGGCCTGACAAATTTCGATGTTTCGCCATGAAAAAGGAAGTTGCTGTAACTCAGATATACAATGTCCAATCTGCCCCAAACTTCACATGTTAGATAAAACTTCTGCCCTTAACAGATCTACATGCCCACATTCAGTTATAGTCATAGCGCCACCTATTGGCAACAGGAAGTGACATGTTTTACGCTGCGAAAAACTACTCCTTTAATTTTTTTGAGATTAACATACATTTTGTGGTCAGTCTAATCTAAAGGCCTGTGCAATGTTAACTTTTGGAGATCTTGAGTTTTTGTTAAAGGGCGTTTCCATGGCGCCATGACAAAATTTGATGTCTTGCCACAACAAGAGAAGTTGTTGTAACTTAAGCATAAAATGTTCAATCTTCCCCAAACTTCACATGTTTGATAAGAGTCCTGGCCTGAACACATCTGAAGGCCAATATTCCATTATAATGATAGCGCCACCTGCTGGCAACGGTAAGATTGGCACATATATGGGATATACTTTGATATATTCCACTTATATTTAGGACATTAAATGCATATTTCTTAACGTTCACCTTTTTACTAAAGCAACACGATGGCAGTGAGCCCGGGTGCGAGGGCCCGTTCATCGCTGCTTGCAGCTTTAATTATTATTATTATTATTATTATTATTATTCTCTAAGATGAATCGCATTTTTGAGGGCCTAAACATGCTCGAAAAGTCATGAAACTTTGCACACACCTCAGAACTGGCGAAAATTTACGTCTGATATGGGTTTCAGAAGTGGGTGTGCCAAAATGGCTCAACAGCGCCACCTATACTCGTTCAACGGTGTGCGCCTCGAGCTACGTTTCATGTACATGTATGAAAATCGGTATACACATGTATCTCTCCAATACCTACAAAAAAGTCTCTTGGAGCAAAATCCAAAACCCAACAGGAAGTCGGTTATTTCTAATATTATGAGCAAATTTTGTGTCATTTTTGTCATTTCCATGCGTTGTATTTTAACAAACTCCTCCTAGAGATTAATTCAGATCAACACCAAATTTGGTTTGCCTAATCTAAAGGCCTTTGCGATGTTAAATTGCGAAGCTTTTGAGTTTTCGTTGAAGGGCCTGTGTGTGGTGGCCTGGCGAATTTTGATGATTCGCCATGAAACAGGAAGTTGCTATAACTCAGACATACAATGACCAATCTGCCCCAAACTTCACATGTTGGATGAGACTCCTGTCCTGAACAGTTTGACACGACCATATTCAGTTATAGTCATAGCGCCACCTATTGGCAACAGGAAGTGACATATTTTACGCTGCGACAAACTACTCCTAGAAATTTTTGACATCAATGTCTTTTTTGTCGTCAGTCTAATCTAAAGGCCTATACGATGTTAAATTGAGAAGATCTTGAGTTTTCGTTAAAGGGCGTGTCCATGGCGCCATGTCAAAGTTCGATGTCTCGCCATGGGAGTAGAAGTTGCTGTAACTCAGTCATAAAATATCAGATCTTGCCCAAACTTCAAATGTTTGATAAAAGTACTGACCTGAACACATCTGGAGGCTAATATTCCATTTGGTGTGGCAAAATGGCTCGATAGCGCCACCTATACATTTTCAATGGAGTGCGCCTCGAGCTACATGTCATATACATGTACGAAAATCGGTAAACATATGTAACACACCAATAGCTACAAAAAAGTCTCTTGGTACGAAATCCGAATCCCAACAGGAAGTCGGTTATTTTTAATTTTCCCTGCAAAATTGGTGTTGTTTTTGTCATTTTCAGGGGTTGTATTTTAACGAACTCCTCCTAGAGATTTATTCAGATCAACACCAAACTTGGTCAGTGTAATCTAAAGCCCTTTGCCATTTTAAATTGCGAAGGAATTGAGGTTTCGTTAAAGGGCGTGTCCATGGCGGCCTGACAAATTTCGATGATTCGCCGTGAAAAATGATGGTGCTATAACTCACACATACAATGTCCAATCCGCCCCAAACTTCACATTTTTGTTAAGACTCTTCACCTGAACAGATCTACATGCCAATATTCAGTTATACTCATAGCGCCACCTATTGGCAACTGGAAGTGACATATTTTACACTGTGACAAACTACTCCTAGAAATTTTATGACATCAATGTCTTTTTTGTGGTCAGTCTAATCTAAAGACCTGTGTGATGTTTAGTTGTGAAGATCTTGAATTTTTGTTAAAAGGCATGTCCATGTCGCCATGACGAAGTTCGATGTCTCGCCATGGGAATAAAAGATGTTATAACTCAGGCATAAAATGTCCGATCTTGCCCAAACTTCACATGTGTGATAAGGGTCCTGGCTTGAACACATCTGAAGGCCAATATTCCATTATAACGAAAGCGCCACCTGCTGGCAACAGGAAGATTGGCACACATATGGAATAAACTTTGATATATTGCACTTATATTTATGAGTTTAAATGCATATTTCTCAACGTTCACCTTTTTACTAAAGCCAGACGATGGCGGTGAGCCCGGGTGCGAGGGCCCGTTCATCGCTGCTTGCAGCTTTAATTAGGGCCCGAGCACCGATGGTGTGAGGACCCTCTTGGAATTGCTCCATTTATTAGGGCCCGAGCACCGATGGTGTGAGGACCCTCTTGGAATTGCTCCGTTTATTAGGGCCCGAGCACCGAGGTGCGAGGACCCTCTTGTATCTGCTTTGTTTTTTATTATTAGGGCCCGAGCACCGATGGTGTGAGGACCCTCTTGGAATTGCTCCGTTTATTATTATTATTATTAGGGCCCGAGCACCGATGGTGTGAGGACCCTCTTGTTTCTGTGTTGTTTATTATTATTATTATTATTATTATTTTTCTGAAACTTTCTCGAAAAGTCATGAAACTTGGCACACACGTCAGAGCTGGAAAAATATTAGGTATGCAATGGTTTGCTAAGGTGGGTGTGGCAAAATGGCTCGACAGCGCCACCTATAAATTTTCAACGAAGTGCATCTTGAGCTACGTTTCACGTACTTGTATGAAAATCGGTACACACATGTAACACACCAATATCTGCAAAAAAGTCTCTTGGTACGAAATCCAAATTCCAACAGGAAGTCAGTTATTATTTTTTTTCTCATCCAAAATTTTGTCATTTTTGCCATTTCCGGAGGTTGTACTTTAACGAACTCCTCCTAGAGATTTATTCAGATCAACACCAAAGTTTGTCAGTGTAATCTAAAGGCCTTTGCGATGTTAAATTGCGAAGATCTAGAGTTTTCGTTTGAGGGCGTGTCTGTGGCGGCTTGGCGAATTTCGATGTTTCGCCATGAAAAATGAAGTTGCTATAACTTAGACATAAAATGTCCAATCTGCACCAAACTTCACATGTTTGATAAGACTCCTGACCTGAACAGATCAACATTCCCAAATTTAGTTATAGTCATAGCGCCACCTGCTGGCAACAGGAAGTGAATGCCTTATGCTGCAATGAACTACTCCTAGAAATCTAATAAAATCTAAATTGTGTTATGGTCAGTTTAATCTAAAGGCCTTTGCGATAGTGAATTGTGATTATCTTGAGTTTTCGATAAAGGGTGTGTCCTTGGCGACGTGACAAAGTTTGATGTCTCGCCATGAGAATAAAATTTGTAACTCAGGCATAAAATGTCTGATCTTCCCCAAACTTCACATGTTTGATAAGAGTCCTGGCCTGAACACAACTGAAGGCCAATATTCCATTGGGTGTGGCGAAATGGCTCCATAGCGCCACCTATACATTTTCAACGGAGTGCACCTCGAGCTATGTTTCACGTGCATTTACAAAAATCAGTACACACATGTAACACACCAATACCTACAAAAAAGTCTCTTGGTACGAAATCCGAATCCCAACAGGAAGTCGGTTATTTAGAATTTTCTCTGCAAAATTGGCGTTTTTTTTGCCATTTTCAGGGGTTGTACTTTAACGAACTCCTCCTAGAAATTTATTCCGATCAACACCAAACTTGGTCAGTTAAATCTAAAGACCTTTGCAATGTTAAATTGCGAAGATCTTGAGGTTTCGATAAAGGGCGTGTCCATGGCGGCCTGACAAATTACGATGTTTCACCATGAAAAAGGAAGTTGCTGTAACTCAGACATACAATGTCCAATCTGCCCCAAACTTCACATGTTAGATAAGACTTCTGCCCTTAACAGATCTACATGCCCATATTCAGTTATAGTCATAGCGCCACCTGCTGGCAACAGGAAGTGACATGTTTTATGCTGCCACAAGCTACTCCTAGAAATCTTTTGACAGAAATGTAATTTTTTTGTGGTCAGTCTAATCTAAAGACCTGTGCAATGTTAAATTATGGAGATCTTGAGTTTTTGTTAAAGGGCGTGTCCATAACGCCTTGGCACAATTTGATGTCTCGCCACAGCAAGAGAAGTTGTTGTAACTCAGGCATAAAATGTTCGATCTTCCCAAAACTTCACATATTCGATAAGAGTCCTTCCCTAAACACATCTGAAGGCCAATATTCCATTAAAATGATAGCACCACCTGCTGGCAACAGGAAGATTGGAACATATATGGAATATAATTTGATATATTCCAATTATATTTATGACTTTAAATGCATATTTCTCGCCGTTCACCTTTTTACTAATGCCACTCGCTGGCGGGGAGCCCGGGTGCGAGGGCCCGTTCATCGCTGCTTGCAGCTTTAATTATTATTATTATTCTTCTTCTCTAAGATGAATCGCATTTTTGAGGGCCTAAACATGCTCGAAAAGTCATGAAACTTTGCACACACCTCAGAACTGGCGAAAATTTACGTCTGATATGGGTTTCAGAAGTGGGTGTGGCAAAATGGCTCAACAGCGCCACCTATACACGTTCAACGGTGTGCGCCTCGAGCTACGTTTCATGTACATGTATGAAAATCGGTATACACATGTAACTCTCCAATACCTACAAAAAAGTCTCTTGGAGCAAAAACCGAAACCCAACAGGAAGTCGGTTATTTCTAATATTATGAGCAAATTTTGTGTCATTTTTGTCATTTCCATGCGTTGTATTTTAACGAACTCCTCCTAGAGATTAATTCAGATCAACACCAAATTTGGTATGCCTAATCTAAAGGCCTTTGCGATGTTAAATTGCGAAGCTTTTGAGTTTTCGTTGAAGGGCCTGTGTGTGGCGGCCTGGCGAATTTCGATGATTCGCCATGAAACAGGAAGTTGCTATAACTCAGACATACAATGACCAATCTGCCCCAAACTTCACATGTTTGATGAGACTCCTGTCCTGAACAGTTTGACATGACCATATTCAGTTATAGTCATAGCGCCACCTATTGGCAACAGGAAGTGACATATTTTACGCTGCGACAAACTACTCCTAGAAATTTTTGACATCAATGTCTTTTTTGTCGTCAGTCTAATCTAAAGGCCTGTACGATGTTAAATTGAGAAGATCTTGAGTTTTCGTTAAAGGGCGTGTCCATGGCGCCATGTCAAAGTTCGATGTCTCGCCATGGGAGTAGAAGTTGTTGTAACTCAGTCATAAAATATCAGATCTTGCCCAAACTTCAAATGTTTGATAAGAGTACTGACCTGAACACATCTGGAGGCTAATATTCCATTGGGTGTGGCAAAATGGCTCGATAGCGCCACCTATACATTTTCAATGGAGTGCGCCTCGAGCTACATGTCATATACATGTACGAAAATCGGTAAACATATGTAACACACCAATAGCTACAAAAAAGTCTCTTGGTACGAAACCCGAATCCCAACAGGAAGTCGGTTATTTTTAATTTTCCCTGCAAAATTGGTGTTGTTTTTGTCATTTTCAGGGGTTGTATTTTAACGAACTCCTCCTAGAGATTTATTCAGATCAACACCAAACTTGGTCAGTGAAATCTAAAGCCCTTTGCCATGTTAAATTGCGAAGGAATTGAGGTTTCGTTAAAGGGCGTGTCCATGGCGGCCTGACAAATTTCGATGATTCGCCATGAAAAATGATGGTGCTATAACTCACACATACAATGTCCAATCCGCCCCAAACTTCACATTTTTGATAAGACTCTTCACCTGAACAGATCTACATGCCAATATTCAGTTATAGTCATAGCGCCACCTATTGGCAACTGGAAGTGACATATTTTACACTGTGACAAACTACTCCTAAAAATTTTATGACATCAATGACTTTTTTGTGGTCAGTCTAATCTAAAGACCTGTGTGATGTTTAGTTGTGAAGATCTTGAGTTTTTGTTAAAAGGCATGTCCATGTCGCCATGACGAAGTTCGATGTCTCGCCATGGGAATAAAAGATGTTATAACTCAGGCATAAAATGTCCGATCTTGCCCAAACTTCACATGTGTGATAAGGGTCCTGGCTTGAACACATCTGAAGGCCAATATTCCATTATAACGATAGCGCCACCTGCTGGCAACAGGAAGATTGGCACACATATGGAATAAACTTTGATATATTGCACTTATATTTATGAGTTTAAATGCATATTTCTCAACGTTCCCCTTTTTACTAAAGACACACGATGGCGGTGAGCCCGGGTGCGAGGGCCCGTTCATCGCTGCTTGCAGCTTTAATTATTATTATTCTTCTTCTTCTTCTCCCGAATGAATCGCATTTTTGAGGGCTTTAACATGCTCAAAAAGTCATGAAACTTTGCACACGCGTCAAACCTGGTGAAAATTTTCGTCTGATATAGGATTCAGAAGAGGGTGTGGCAAAATGGCTCGACAGCGCCACCTATACCAAGAAAATCAACAGCCTTCCAGCTATGTTTCACCTACATGCACGAAAATTGGCACACATATGTAACACACCAATACCTACAAAAAAGACTCTTGGAGCGAAATTCTAAACCCAACAGGAAGTCGGTTATTTTTAATATTATGAGCATATTTTGTGTAATTTTGGTCATTTCCATGTGTTGTATTTTAACGAACTCCTCCTAGAGAGTTCTTCAAATCAACACCAAATTTGGTATGCCTAATCTAAAGGCCTTTGCGATGTTAAATTGCGAAGATCTTGAGTTTTCGTTGAAGGGCGTGTCCGTGGCGTCCTGGCGAATTTCGATGATTCGCCATGAAAAATGAAGTTGCTATAACTCACACATACAATGTCCAATCTGCCCCAAACTTCACATGTTTGATGAGACTCCGAACCTGAACAGATTGACATGCCCATATTCAGTTATAGTCATAGCGCCACCTATTGGCAACAGGAAGTGACATATTTTACGCTGCGACGAACTACTCCTAGAAATTTTATGACATCAATGTCTTTTTTGTGTTCAGTCTAATCTAAAGGCCTGTGCGATGTTCAGTTGTGAAGATCTTGAGTTTTCGTTAAAAGGCTTGCTCATGGCGCCGCAACGAAGTTCGATGTCTCGCCATGGGAATAAAAGATGTTATAACTCAGGCATAAAATGTCCGATCTTCCCCAAACTTCACACGTGTGATAAGAGTCCTGGCCTGAACAGATCTGCAGGCCAATATTCCACCGGGTGTGGCAGAATGGCTCTATAGCGCCACCTATACACATTCAACGGAGTGCGCCTCGAGCTATGTTTCACGTACATGTACAAAAATTGGTACACACATGTAACACTCCAATACCTACAAAAAAGTCTCTTGGTACAAAATCCGGATCCCAACAGGAAGTCGGTTATTTTGAATTTTCCCTTCAAAATTGGTGTTGTTTTTGCCATTTTCAGGGGTTGTACTTTAACGAACTCCTCCTAGAGATTTATTCAGATCAATACCAAACTTGGTCAGTGTAATCTAAAGCCATTAGTGATGTTAAATTGCGAAGGACCTGAGGTTTCGTTAAAGGGCGTGTCCATGGCGGTCTGACAAATTTCGATGTTTCACCATGAAAAAGGAAGTTGCTGTAACTCAGACATACAATGTCCAATCTGCCCCAAACTTCACATGTTGGATGAGACTCTTGACCTGAACAGATCTACATGCCCATATTCAGTTATAGTCATAGCGCCACCTATTGGCAACAGGAAGTGACATATTTTACACTGTGACAGACTATTTCTAGAAATTGTATGACATCAATGTCTTTTTTGTGGTCAGTCTAATCTAAAGACCTGTGTGATGTTTAGTTGTGAAGATCTTGAGTTTTTGTTAAAAGGTGTGTCCATGGCGCCGTGTTGAAGTTCGATGTCTCGCCATGGGAATAAAAGATGTTATAACTCAGGCATAAAATGTCCGATCTTGCCCAAACTTCACTTGTGTGATAAGGGACCTGGCCTAAACAGATCTGAAGGCCAATATTCCATCGAGTGTGACAAAATGGCTCGATAGCGCCACCTATACACTTTCAACAGAGTGCGTATACACTTTAAACGGAGTGCGCCTCGAGCTATGTTTCACGTACATGTACAAAAATCGGTACACACATGTAACTCACCAATATCTACGAAAAAGTCTCTTGGTACGAAATCCGAATCCCAACAGGAAGTCAGTTATTTAGAATTTTCTCTGCAAAATTAGTGTTGTTTTGGCCATTTTCAGGGGTCGTACTTTAACAAACTCCTCCTAGAGATTTATTCAGATCAACACCAAACTTGGTCAGTGTAATCTAAAGGCTTTTGCGATCTTAAATTGCAAAGATCTTGAGGTTTCGTTAAAGGGCGTGTCCATGGCGGCCTGACAAATTTCGATGTTTCGCCATGAAATAGGATGTTGTTGTAACTCAGGCATAAAATGTCCAATCCTCCCCAAACTTCACATGTTCGACAAAAGTCCTGCCCTGAACACATCTGAAGGCCAATATTCCACTATAATGATAGCGCCACCTGCTGGCAACAGGAAGATTGTCACATATATGGAATAAACATTGATATATTCTACTTATATTTATGAGTTTAAACGCATATTTCTCACCGTACACCTATTAACTAAAGCCACTCGCTGCCGGTGAGCCCGGGTGCGAGGGCCCGTTCATCGCTGCTTGCAGCTTTAATTATTATTTTTATTATTATTATTATTATTCTCTAAGATGAATCGCATTTTTGAGGGCCTAAACATGCTCGAAAAGTCATGAAACTTTGCACACACCTCAGAACTGGCGAAAATTTACGTCTGATATGGGTTTCAGAAGTGGGTGTGGCAAAATTGCTCAACAGCGCCACCTATACACGTTCAACGGTGTGCGCCTCGAGCTACGTTTCATGTACATGTATGAAAATCGGTATACACATGTAACTCTCCAATACCTACAAAAAAGTCTCTTGGAGCAAAATCCAAAACCCAACAGGAAGTCGGTTATTTCTAATATTATGAGCAAATTTTGTGTCATTTTTGTCATTTCCATGCGTTGTATTTTAACGAACTCCTCCTAGAGATTAATTCAGATCAACACCAAATTTGGTATGCCTAATCTAAAGGCCATTGCGATGTTAAATTGCGAAGCTTTTGAGTTTTCGTTGAAGGGCCTGTGTGTGGCGGCCTGGCGAATTTCGATGATTCGCCATGAAACAGGAAGTTGCTATAACTCAGACATACAATGACCAATCTGCCCCAAACTTCACATGTTTGCTGAGTCTCCTGTCCTGAACAGTTTGACACGACCATATTCAGTTATAGTCATAGCGCCACCTATTGGCAACAGGAAGTGACATATTTTACGCTGCGACAAACTACTCCTAGAAATTTTTGACATCAATGTCTTTTTTGTCGTCAGTCTAATCTAAAGGCCTGTACGATGTTAAATTGAGAAGATCTTGAGTTTTCGTTAAAGGGCGTGTCCATGGCGCCATGTCAAAGTTCGATGTCTCGCCATGGGAGTAGTTGTTGTTGTAACTCAGTCATAAAATATCAGATCTTGCCCAAACTTCAAATGTTTGATAAGAGTACTGACCTGAACACATCTGGAGGCTAATATTCCATTGGGTGTGGCAAAATGGCTCGATAGCGCCACCTATACATTTTCAATGGAGTGCGCCTCGAGCTACATGTCATATACATGTACGAAAATCGGTAAACATATGTAACACACCAATAGCTACAAAAAAGTCTCTTGGTACGAAATCCGAATCCCAACAGGAAGTCGGTTATTTTTAATTTTCCCTGCAAAATTGGTGTTGTTTTTGTCATTTTCAGGGGTTGTATTTTAACGAACTCCTCCTAGAGATTTATTCAGATCAACACCAAACTTGGTCAGTGTAATCTAAAGCCCTTTGCCATGTTAAATTGCGAAGGAATTGAGGTTTCGTTAAAGGGCGTGTCCATGGCGGCCTGACAAATTTCGATGATTCGCCATGAAAAATGATGGTGCCATAACTCACACATACAATGTCCAATCCGCCCCAAACTTCACATTTTTGATAAGACTCTTCACCTTAACAGATCTACATGCCAATATTCAGTTATAGTCATAGCGCCACCTATTGGCAACTGGAAGTGACATATTTTACACTGTGACAAACTACTCCTAGAAATTTTATGACATCAATGCCTTTTTTGTGGTCAGTCTAATCTAAAGACCTGTGTGATGTTTAGTTGTGAAGATCTTGAGTTTTTGTTAAAAGGCATGTCCATGTCGCCATGACGAAGTTCGATGTCTCGCCATGGGAATAAAAGATGTTATAACTCAGGCATAAAATGTCCGATCTTGCCCAAACTTCACATGTGTGATAAGGGTCCTGGCTTGAACACATCTGAAGGACAATATTCCATTATAATGATAGCGCCACCTGCTGGCAACAGGAAGATTGGCACACATATGGAATAATCTTTGATATATTGCACTTATATTTATGAGTTTAAATGCATATTTCTCAACGTTCACCTTTTTACTAAAGCCACACGATGGCGGTGAGCCCGGGTGCGAGGGCCCGTTCATCGCTGCTTGCAGCTTTAATTATTATTATTATTATTATTATTATTATTATTCTTCTCTAAGATGAATCGCATTTTTGAGGGCCTAAACATGCTCGAAAAGTCATGAAACTTTGCACACACCTCAGAACTGGCGAAAATTTACGTCTGATATGGGTTTCAGAAGTGGGTGTGCCAAAATGGCTCAACAGCGCCACCTATACACGTTCAACGGTGTGCGCCTCGAGCTACGTTTCATGTACATGTATGAAAATCGGTATACACATGTAACTCTCCAATACCTACAAAAAAGTCTCTTGGAGCAAAATCCGAAAAACAACAGGAAGTCGGTTATTTCTAATATTATGAGCAAATTTTGTGTCATTTTTGTCATTTCCATGCGTTGTATTTTAACGAACTCCTCCTAGAGATTAATTCAGATCAACACCAAATTTGGTATGCCTAATCTAAAGGCCTTTGCGATGTTAAATTGCGAAGCTTTTGAGTTTTCGTTGAAGGGCCTGTGTGTGGCGGCCTGGTGAATTTCGATGATTCGCCATGAAACAGGAAGTTCCTATAACTCAGACATACAATGACCAATCTGCCCCAAACTTCACATGTTGGATTGAGACTCCTGTCCTGAACAGTTTGACACGACAATATTCAGTTATAGTCATAGCGCCACCTATTGGCAACAGGAAGTGACATATTTTACGCTGCGACAAACTACTCCTAGAAATTTTTGACATCAATGTCTTTTTTGTCGTCAGTCTAATCTAAAGGCCTGTACGATGTTAAATTGAGAAGATCTTGAGTTTTCGTTAAAGGGCGTGTCCATGGCGCCATGTCAAAGTTCAATGTCTCGCCATGGGAGTAGAAGTTGCTGTAACTCAGTCATAAAATATCAGATCTTGCCCAGACTTCAAATGTTTGATAAGAGTACTGACCTGAACACATCTGGAGGCTAATATTCCATTGGGTGTGGCAAAATGGCTCGATAGCGCCACCTATACATTTTCAATGGAGTGCGCCTCGAGCTACATGTCATATACATGTACGAAAATCGGTAAACATATGTAACACACCAATAGCTACAAAAAAGTCTCTTGGTACGAAATCCGAATCCCAACAGGAAGTCGGTTATTTTTAATTTTCCCTGCAAAATTGGTGTTGTTTTTGTCATTTTCAGGGGTTGTATTTTAACGAACTCCTCCTAGAGATTTATTCAGATCAACACCAAACTTGGTCAGTGTAATCTAAAGCCCTTTGCCATGTTAAATTGCGAAGGAATTGAGGTTTCGTTAAAGGGCGTGTCCATGGCGGCCTGACAAATTTAGATGATTCGCCGTGAAAAATGATGGTGCTATAACTCAGACATACAATGTCCAATCCGCCCCAAACTTCACATTTTTGTTAAGACTCTTCACCTGAACAGATCTACATGCCAATATTCAGTTATAGTCATAGCGCCACCTATTGGCAACTGGAAGTGACATATTTTACACTGTGACAAACTACTCCTAGAAATTTTATGACATCAATGTCTTTTTTGTGGTCAGTCTAATCTAAAGACCTGTGTGATGTTTAGTTGTGAAGATCTTGAATTTTTGTTAAAAGGCATGTCCATGTCGCCATGACGAAGTTCGATGTCTCGCCATGGGAATAAAAGATGTTATAACTCAGGCATAAAATGTCCGATCTTGGCCAAACTTCACATGTGTGATAAGGGTCCTGGCTTGAACACATCTGAAGGCCAATATTCCATTATAACGATAGCGCCACCTGCTGGCAACAGGAAGATTGGCACACATATGAAATAAACTTTGATATATTGCACTTATATTTATGAGTTTAAATGCATATTTCTCAACGTTCACCTTTTTACTAAAGCCACACGATGGCGGTGAGCCCGGGTGCGAGGGCCCGTTCATCGCTGCTTGCAGCTTTAATTATTATTATTATTCCGCTTCTCCGAAATGAATCACATTTTTGAGGGCCTAAACATGCTCAAAAAGTCATGAAACTTTGCACACACCTCCGAACTGGCGAAAATTTATGTCTGATTTGGGTTTCAGAAGTGGGCGTGGCAAAATGGCTCGACAGCGCCACCTATACACGTTCAGCGGTGTGCGCCTCGAGCTACGTTTCACGTACATGCACGAAAATTGGCACACACATGTACCACACCAATACCTACAAAAAAGACTCTTGGACCAAAATTCTAAACCCAACAGGAAGTCGGTTATTTTTAATTTTATGAGCAAATTTTGTGTCATTTTTGTCATTTCCATGCGTTGTATTTTAACGAACTCCTCCTAGAAATTTATTCAGATCAACACCAAATTTGGTATGCCTAATCTAAAGGCCTTTGCGATGTTAAATTGCGAAGCTTTTGAGTTTTCGTTAATGGACGTGTCCGTGGCAGCCTGGCGAATTTCGTTGATTTGCCATGAAAAATTAAGTTGCTATAACTCAGATATACAATGTCCAATGTGCCCAATACTTCACATGTTTAATGAGACTCCGAACCTGAACATATTGACATGCCCATATTCAGTTATAGTCATAGAGCCACCTATTGGCAACAGGAAGTGACATATTTTACGCTGCGAAGAACTACTCCTAGAAATGTTATGACATCAATGTTTTTTTTGTGGTCAGTCTAATCTAAAGGCCTGTACGATGTTAAATTGAGAAGATCTTGAGTTTTCGTTAAAGGGCGTGTCCATGGCGCCATGTCAAAGTTCGATGTCTCGCCATGAGAGTAGAAGTTGTTGTAAGTCAGTCATAAAATATCAGATCTTGCCCAAACTTCACATGTGTGATAAGAGTACTGACCTGCACACATCTGGAGGCTAATATTCCATTGGGTGTGGCAAAATGGCTCGATAGCGCCACCTAGAGTTGGGGTACTCGAACTTGGACTCGGACTCGAGTCCGGACTCGAGTCCAATTTTGAATGAACTCGGACTTGTCACGCACTCGGGTGAATTTGTACTCGGACTTGACACGGACTTGAACATTTTGGACTCGGAAAATATTCCGAGTACAGTCGAGTCCACGTCATGTGTAACAATAAAACCAGCATAAAATTGAAATGATAAATTAATGAATGTCTCCCCTTCTGTCATTTTACTGCACCACACCAACAAGCAGAAGTCTCATGCTTGCAGACGAAACACACGCACCACTCACTGGATATCAGTGTGGATTAGTGATGGGAAGTTCGATTCTTTTCCGCGAACCGGTTCTTTCGGACGGTTTGATTCAATAAACCGGTTGAAGAAAAAAAAACAGTTCACCGGATACATAATCCATTGCGATGTATTTGTTATTAAATGAATTTACGTTTCGTCAGATTGCCCTTCATTCAAGCCCTCGGTTTACCCGCACTCATTACATTAGCACAAAATCAGTTCAGAATCAATCACCAAAAGAATCAGTTCGGTTCAGACGCGCTGTGAGTCATTCGGCTTCATGCTGAATCACGCATGCGCATTATCATCAGCTCCTCGGTTCTCGAATCGGACGCGTCCGAAAGAAACGGTTTTCGGTTCAGTTTACTGATGATCTGAAAACAGATACAACCGGTTCTTGACTCGAGAACGAGAATCGCTCAAAATCCTGGGTAGGAAAATCTGACAGGGTAGGATAAAATGTCAGGACACCGGCACATGCTGCAGTTAAGTATCATCAGCTGCTCTACTCCTGTTCATGTTCTGTTTACTACAAACTCAGTTTGTGAATCTGTCATCATTAACTATAAATACAGTACAGATATTTCATAAATCATCCCTTATTCATATTAAAAATGGAGTCTTTAGAGTCTTAATTATTGTCCAACTTCCCTGAAAATCCCTTTGGCCCATACATAATCTACAATATACAGATTAGAAACATGCAGCCCCTATCTTAAAAAAAAAAAACGTATATATATATATATATATATATATATATATATATATATATATATATATATATACATATTTTTTTTATAGTTTTATCACACTTTCCGATGTTTAACAAAATACTTGAAAAATTACACGCATGCGCAGTATCATCAGTTCATCTGTTCTCAAATCGGACGCCTCCGAAAGAAACGGTTTTCGGTTCAGTGTACTGGTGATCCGAAAACCGATGCAACCGAGTACCAAAGACAGCAGCAGCAACCAACAGATGCTGCACAGCTCAGCATTGCAGGATTTGCAAGACCAGAACTGACCAAACAAGCAATGCAACTTTATGATGCAAGTTCTCCAAGACAACAAGAAATTCATAATGTCATCATTAAGGATCTCCTCATTGGCTGCACTTTACCTCTGTCAAATGTGGGGGAGAGGCATTAAATAACTGAAATGTCATCTTTAACTGGAGGACAATATAGTGTGATACAATAATAAAACAGGTTCGTTTGTATTTTCATGCACTTGTAATACAATAAAACCTTTGAAAACTTTTTTGATAGGAAACTAGTTCTGTTGACATAAAATAAAAATGTTCAATGGCAATGACTAGATGTAACAGTGGTATTTTTTTATTACATTTTTATATTGCCATTGGTTTAATGGGTTGAAAGGTTAAAATATTAATAGAATGTAAAAATGTACAATACCAATTTATAATCTTTTTTTAATTTAATTACTTTCTGGACTCGGGCGGACTCGACTCGGACTCGGCCTTTAAGAACTCGGACTTGAGTCCAACTCGGCCCCTTTTGGACTCGGACTCGGACTTGGACTCGATGTTTGTGGACTTGGTCTTGACTCGTACTCGACAAAGGTGGACTCGGACCCAACTCTAGCGCCACCTATACATTTTCAATTGAGTGCGCCTCAAGCTACATGTCATGTACATGTACGAAAATCGGCAAACATATGTAACACACCAATAGCTACAAAAAAGTCTCTTGGTACGAAATCCGAATCCCAACATGAAGTCGGTTATTTTTAATTTTCCCTGCAAAATTGGTGTTGTTTTTGTCATTTTCAGGGGTTGTATTTTAACGAACTCCTCCTAGAGATTTATTCAGATCAACAGTAAACTTGGTCAGTGTAATCTAAAGCCCTTTGTGATGTTAAATTGCGAAGGAATTGAGGTTTCGTTAAAGGGCGTGTCCATGGCGGCCTGACAAATTTCGATGATTCGCCATGAAAAATTATGGTGCTATAACTCACACATACAATGTCCAATCTGCCCCAAACTTCACATGTTTGATAAGACTCTTAACCTGAACAGATCTACATGCCAATATTCAGTTATAGTCATACCGCCACCTATTGGCAACAGGAAGTGACATATTTCACACTGTGACAAACTACTCCTAGAAATTTAATGACATCAGTGTCTTTTTTGTGGTCAGTCTAATCTAAAGACCTGTGTGATGTTTAGTTGTGAAGATCTTGAGTTTTTGTTAAAAGGCGTGTCCATGGCGCCATGATTAAGTTCGATGTCTCGCCATGGGAATAAAAGATGTTATAACTGTTAATCCATTATAACGATAGCGCCACCTGCTGGCAACAGGAAGATTGGCACACATATGGAATAAACTTTGATATATTGCACTTATATTTATGAGTTTAAATGCATATTTCTCAACGTTCACCTTTTTACTAAAGCCACACGATGGCAGTGAGCCCGGGTGCGAGGGCCCGTTCATCGCTGCTTGCAGCTTTAATTAGGGCTCAACCCGAAGGGGCGAAGAGCCCTATTGTTCTTCTAAGGATTATTCTTCTTCTTATTATTTTTTTTATTTTTTATTAAACCTTCCGGGGGTTTTTGGGGGCCTTAACATGCTCAAAAACTCTTGAAAATTGGCACACACATTGGAATCTGTGGCCATCAGGACGCCACAGAGACTGGGACCCGGGCGTGGCACAGGGGCTCTACAGCGCCCCCTGGAACACAGTCAGAAATCTTGAACCATAGCTCACACACACTAGCATGTATTTATATGAAACTCGGTACACTTATAGATCTCATTGAGCCGAACAACTTTCACACTTTATGTCACAGGCTCCGCCCAACAGGAAGTCAGCTATTCAGGGCTGTTTAAAAAAAGCATGCTCTGGAATTTGAAATACTCCTCTGAGGTTTTCAACCCGTTCGCCACGAAACTCTGTGAACATGATCTCAAGACATTGGGGATGAAAAATTGCGAGGGGATTTTTGATATCTCGAAGGGTTTGCCCGTGGCGAGGCGTGGAAATTATGGCTAGAAATGAGAAACAGGAAATGTCTAATAACATCCACATACATTTCCTGAATTTGATCAAACTTCATTGGTTTGTTCGTTGTATGATACCGATCGTATATATGTGACTATTAAGAGTCAACATTATAGCGCCACCAACTGGCAGCAGGAAGTGAGTCATTTTCCAAATGCTTTGAATTCAGCATCTTATTTTTACTCTATTTACTTAAAACTTCATCAGAATAATGACAAAACACGGCCAATGTAAATCTGTTGTGGGGATATTGATATCTGATATAGTGTTGCCATGGTAACGTGTCAAACTTGAATGTTCTGTTATGGTGAGTTTGAGGCAGACAACAAGCTCAGATTTACATGAAACTCAAAACACATATCAGTATTAGTGACAGCTAGACAATGGCAAAAGCTTTTAAAAGGGCGTGAAGGAGGCACTCTATAGCGCCACCTTTTGTCAAAAGTGGGGGGGTTAGTTTTAGCTACAGACACCAAACTTGGTACATAAATTGTTCTTTTCAAGACGGACAACTTTCTAATTCACAGTCATCAGCTACGACCAACAGGAAGTCGGCTATTTTGATTTGAATATTTAAATTGAGCTCTGATTTAATGCATACTCCTCACAGGAAATGTTCACTATACTCACCAAACTTTGTCTACATGTTGAAAAAACATTGAGGAACTTAAATTGCGAACAGATTTTGGTTAGCTTGAACGGTTTTGTCGTGGTGATTTTTTGAAATGATAGTAAAAAGGGAATCATTAATTGTCTTGTATTTTTAAATTGCAGCTTCCAAACACTTAAAAAAAAATTCATACAGAGATCAAATCATTCTGAGGACATATGCATAGTTTCATGACTTTACAACACTGTATGATTAAAAGAAAATTAAAAAACTGTCAGACATCTCAACTCACTCTGTCCCTCTGTTTGAGGAATGTATGTGTGCTGACTGAGTGTGTGCATGTGTGTGTGTGTCTGTGAGTGGGGGATGGGCATGAGCTGAGTGGCAGACACAATGAGAGACAGAAAGAGAGAGAGAGAGAAAGAGAGAGAGAGAGAGACTTAATCATCTCTTTAATCACCAGAAAAAAAATTTATTTTAAATTGTTATTTTTTGTTGCTGTTGCTAACATTGCTGTTTTCATTACAGCTTAAGAAATCTCTTAGGCCTTATCCTTTTCTGACAGTTTCAGGAATTAAAAACAAAATTCTAAAAATACTTATTTGTGCTGCAAATAATAATTTCAAACTCATTTGATACTGACCTATTCCATCCTGTGACATTACATTTATCTTAATTTACATAATCTCATGGATGTAACAGTAAAACTGTTCAGCTCACAGATGAAGACTAAGCTGTAATGCAAGCAGAACTTTCACAAATGCTTATAAGTCATTAAAGGATTTTATAACACTGTAAAATAATGTCTAATTTGTTAACATTAGTAAATGCATTGGTAACACTTTATAATAACTGCACTCATTAGTAAATAGTCAGTTCATGCTTTATAAAGTCTTGTCCCAACTTAAATAGTCATTAATAAGCAGCTTATAAATACAGCTATAAATAGCTTGATCTTGGTTTATAAGCACATTTATTAAAAAGGAGAGTAAAGGGTCAGTTATCTTCCTATGAAAAATAAAAAAATGAAAATAAACAAACAAAAACACAGATTGATACAGAACTCAGAAATTTTATTGTGGATTTATGATCAAATCAGCCTGTAAATGAATCATACTCCTCCAAGAAGACACAAGTAGTTCACACCAAACCTTTTCAACATGATGCCAGTATACTGAAGATGTTAAATTGCGAATGGGTTTAAGATACCTTAAATTGTGTGGCCATACCGATTTATTAAAGTAACATAAAAAAATACAATAGTTATTTTACTATATCTTTAACATTCTTCATTCCAACTCTTCATAATTTTTTATATACGTAGAAGTCATCATTTGAAAGAAGCACAGTAAGTTTCATAGCTTTATCATGTCCAGGAGCCAGCATAAAATTTAAACTATCATAACTTATAAATCAAGCTTGCAATTCTTAGTACCAATAATGGCCACCAGATGGAGCTATAGGATTACTTTTAAATAATTATTGTAGAAACTAGAATGATTTAAATCATTTATAGAAATCTTTCAAAGAAAAATATGTATTTTACTGATAAAATGACCCTCACTTAATTAGAATAATATGCTGAAGTATTGTGAAATACTGTCTATTAAGAATAATTATTTATAGGCTTTATGGACAGATAAGTTTGGAGTGACTCTTGAAGGATCAGCACCACATCCTCTTTTACCACTGTTTAAAGAATTTATCTTACAGAACAGGTGCGAATGAATTTTGGATAGCTTGAATGGTTTTGTCATGGTGATTTTTTGAAATAACAGTAAAAAAGGAACCAGTAAATGTCTTTTATTTTTTTAAGTGCAGCTTCTAAACACTTCAACAAAATGTACACATAGAAGACAAGTCATGCTGAGGAAATATGCATAGTTTCATGACTATACAACACTATATGGATGAGAGAAAATTAAAAAACTACCATACATCTGATGTCACTCTGTCCCTCTGTCACTGTGGGTAATGTGTGTGTGTGTTTGTGTGTTAAGTGTGTGTGTGTTAAGTGTGTGTGCTGAGTTTGTGTGAATGTGTGAGAGAGGGGATGGGCTTGGTGTCAGAGAGAGAGAGAGAGAGAGAGAGAGAGGGAGGGAGACTTAATCATCTCTTTAATCACCAGCAGAAAAAAAAAAAAGCAATTTTGTGTTGTTGTTGTTGTTGTTTTTTTCATCATTACAGCTTAAGAAATATCTTAGGCCTCAATATCAACTGTTGCTGCTTCATATAGCCTTCTCCCAAAATTAATAGTCATTAGTAAGCATTTTATAAATACAGCTATAATTAAATTGTTCATGGTTTATATGCACATTTATTTTGAGGAGATTAAATGCTGTAATCTTCCTAAAAAAAATAAAAAAAATAAACACAGAACTCAGAAACACTTATTTCTAGATGCAATAAAAGAAAACTGTACACTAATATATATATATATATATATATATATATATATATATATATATATATATATATATATATATATATATATATATATATATACAATTGCATAAGTTTATATTTAATTTTTTTTTTATCAAGTCAAAAATAACAGCAAAGAACAATGTCAATAAAAAAACGCAATAATATTAGAATAGCACAACATATTGTGGAATACTATATTAAGACTTTATATATAGGCTTTATGAACAGATAGGTTTTGAGAGATTCTTGAAGTACTAGCATCACCTCCTCTTGTACGACGGCTTGAGGAATATATCTTCCAGATAGTACCGCCGCTCCCTATATGCAGAATACGCAGTCTTCGTAGGGCACCAACTCCCAGAGGGGGCACCATCCCAGTAGCTCAAAATAAATAAAACATGCGCCATTCTCCCATCCGCGCTCGCGACCGCTCGGACATTTGCGGATGAATGTTCGTAATTGATGGATGGACATCTATGCCCGGGTAAAAGACATCAGCAATGCGGCACAGAGAAAAGAAAAATAAAGTAAAAAACAAAACAAAAACAGGCATAAAGTTGGCTTGACATTGGACATTCGAGAGTCTCAAATTTAGGGACCTTCTCTAAAGTTACATGTGATATTGTTATACACTTTTCTAACGTCAGTAGCATTTGAAGAGAATGACTTACAGTCATAAAACAACTGTAATTGTCCATCTAGGTGACAGCTATAATGCACCATTAAATTGAATGTTTGATATTTATTAAAACAAACTGTAAGTCATATGTAAATTATGCTACTTTTTCACATGGGCTCAAACGCAAATTTGAAGCTCAATAGCATTTGAGGAAAAAGACTTGCAGTCATAAAACAATTGTAATGTGTTCATTTAGGTGTCAGCTACGATGCACACCTTATACATTTTTTATATATATTAAAATAAAGTGTTACTAAAGTTATATATATCGTTCTGTGTATGTGATTTCAAAGTCTAGATGGGTCGGATTAACCCTTTAACTGCCATATCCCTTAAAATTTGATTGCCAGAGGGTTACTGTAAATGCTTATGCCCGCTGGGCACAGTTTTCCCGATGCCACCGGGGTGGCGTTGCACTGATGGCTTGAGCCCGCCATCGCTGCTGGCAGCTATATTTAGGGCCCGAGCACCGAGGTGCGAGGACCCTCTTGTATCTGCTTTGTTTATTATTATTATTAGGGCCCGAGCACCGAAGGTGTGAGGACCCTATTGTATCTGCTCCGTTTATTATTATTATTATTATTATTCTTCTCCCCAATGAATCGCGTTTTTGAAGGCCTAAACATACTCAAAAAGTCAGGAAAATTTGCACACACCTCCGAACTGGTGAAAATTTACGTCTGATATGGGTTTCAGAAGTGGGCGTGGCAAAATGGCTCGACAGCGCCACCTATACATGTTCAGCGGTGTGCGCCTCGAGCAACGTTTCACGCACATGTCTGAAAATCGGTAAACACATGTAAGACACCAAGACCTACAAAAAAGACTCTTGGAGCAAAATTCTAAACCCAACAGGAAGTTGGTTATTTTTAATATTATGAGCAAATTTTTTGTCATTTTTGCCATTTCCATGCATTGTATTTTAACGAACTCCTCCTAGAGATTAATTCAGATCAACACCAAATTTGGTATGCCTAATCTAAAGGCCATTGAGATGTTAAATTGCGAAGATCTTGAGTTTTCGTTGAAGGGCGTGTCCGTGGCGGCCTGGCGAATTTTGATGATTCGCCATGAAAAATGAAGTAGCTATAACTCAGACATACAATGTCCAATCAGCCCCAAACTTCACATGTTTGATGTGACTCCAAACCTGAACAGATTGACATGCCCATATTCAGTTATAGTCATAGCGCCACCTATTGGCAACAGGAAGTGACATATTTTACGCTGTGATGAACTACTCCTAGAAATTTTTTGACATCAATGTCTTTTTTGTGGTCAGTCTAATCTAAAGGCCTGTGCGATGTTCAGTTGTGAAGATCTTGAGTTTTCGTTAAAAGGCGTGTCCACGGCGCCATGGCAAAGTTCGATGTCTCGCCATGGGAATAAAAGATGTTATAAGTCAGGCATAAAATGTCCGATCTTCCCCAAACTTCACATGTGTGATAAGAGTCCTGGCCTGAACACATCTGAAGGCCAATATTCCATCGGGTATGGCAAAATGGCTCTATAGCGCCACCTATACACTTTCAACGGAGTGTGCCTCGAGCTATGTTTCACGTACATGTACAAAAATCGGTACACACATGTAACACACCAATACCTACAAAAAAGTATCTTGGTACGAAATCCGAATCCCAACAGGAAGTCGGTTATTTAGAATTTTCTCTGCAAAATTGGCGTTGTTTTTGCCATTTTCAGGGGTTGTACTTTAACGAACTCCTCCTAGAGATTTATTCAGATCAACACCAAACTTGGTCAGTGTAATCTAAAGGCCTTTGTGATGTTAAATTGCGAAGATCTTGAGGTTTCGTTAAAGGGCGTGTCCATGGCGGCCTGCCAAATTTCGATGTTTCGCCATGAAAAAGGAAGTTGCTGTAACTCAGACATACAATGTCCAATCTGTCCCAAACTTCACATGTTAGATAAGACTTCTGCTCTTAACAGATCTACATGCCCATTTTCAGTTATAGTCATAGCGCCACCTGCTGGCAACAGGAAGTGACATGTTTTAGGCTGCGACAAACTACTCCTAGAATTTTTTTGAGATTAAAGTATTTTTTGTATTCAGTCTAATCTAAAGGCCTGTGCAATGTTAACTTGTGGAGATCTTGAGTTTTTGTTAAAGGGCGTGTCCATGGCGCCATGACAAATTTTGATGTCTCGCCACAGCAAGAGAAGTTGTTGTAACTCAGGCATAATTTGTTCGATCTTCCCCAAACTTCACATGTTCGATGAGAGTCCTGCCCGGAACACATTTGAAGGGCCATATTCCATTATAATGATAGCACCACCTGCTGGCACCAGGAAGATTGGCACATGTGGAATAAATGTTGATATTTTCCACTTATATTTATGAGTTTGAATGCATATTTCTCACCGTTCACCAATTTACTAAGGCCACTCACTGCCGGTGAGCCCGGGTGCGAGGGCCCGTTCATCGCTGCTTGCAGCTTTAATTATTATTCTTCTTCTTCTTCTCCCGAATGAATCGCATTTTTGAGGGCTTTAACATGCTCAAAAAGTCATGAAACTTTGCACACGCGTCAAACCTGGTGAAAATTTTCGTCTGATATAGGATTCAGAAGAGGGTGTGGCAAAATGGCTCGACAGCGCCACCTATGCCAAGAAAATCAACAGCCTTCCAGCTATGTTTCACGTACATGCACGAAAATTGGCACACATATGTAACACACCAATACCTACAAAAAAGACTCTTGGAGCGAAATTCTAAACCCAACAGGAAGTCGGTTATTTTTAATATTATGAGCATATTTTGTGTAATTTTGGTCATTTCCATGTGTTGTATTTTAACGAACTCCTCCTAGAGATTTCTTCAAATCAACACCAAATTTGGTATGCCTAATCTAAAGGCCTTTGCGATGTTAAATTGCGAAGATCTTGAGTTTTCGTTGAAGGGCGTGTCCGTGGCGGCCTGGCGAATTTCGATGATTCGCCATGAAAAATGAAGTTGCTATAACTCACACATACAATGTCCAATCTGCCCCAAACTTCATATGTTTGATGAGACTCCGAACCTGAACAGATTGACATGCCCATATTCAGTTATAGTCATAGCGCCACCTATTGGCAACAGGAAGTGACATATTTTACGCTGCGACGAACTACTCCTAGAAATTTTATGACATCAATGTCTTTTTTGTGGTCAGTCTAATCTAAAGGCGTGTGCGATGTTCAGTTGTGAAGATCTTGAGTTTTCATTAAAAGGCTTGTTCATGGTGCCGCGATGAATTTCGATGTCTCGCCATGGGAATTAAAGATGTTATAACTCAGGCAAAAAATGTCCGATCTTCCCCAAACTTCAAATATGTGATGAGAGGCCTGGCCTGAACAGATCTGCAGGCCAATATTCCACCGGGTGTGGCAGAATGGCTCTATAGCGCCACCTATACACTTTCAACGGAGTGCGCCTCGAGTTATGTTTCACTTACATGTACAAAAATTGGTACACACATGTAACACACCAATACCTACAAAAAAGTCTCTTGGTACGAAATCCGGATCCCAACAGGAAGTCGGTTATTTTGAATTTTCCCTTCAAAATTGGTGTTGTTTTTGCCATTTTCAGGGGTTGTACTTTAACGAACTCCTCCTAGAGATTTATTCAGATCAACACCAAACTTGGTCAGTGTAATCTAAAGCCATTTGCGATGTTAAATTGCGAAGGACTTGAGGTTTCGTTAAAGGGCGTGTCCATGGCGGCCTCACAAATTTCGATGTTTCGCCATGAAAAAGGAAGTTGCTGTAACTCAGACATATAATGTCCAATCTGCCCCAAACTTCACATGTTGGATGAGAATCTTGACCTGAACAGATCTACATGCCCATATTCATTTATAGTCATAGCGCCACCTATTGGCAACAGGAAGTGACATATTTTACACTGCGACGAACTACTCCTAGAAATTTTATTACATCAATGTATTTTTTGTGGTCAGTCTAATCTAAAGACCTGTGTGATGATTAGTTGTGAAGATCTTGAGTTTTTGTTAAAAGGCATGTCCATGGCGCCGTGACGAAGTTCGATGTCTCGTCATGGGAATAAAAGATGTTATTACTCAGGCATAAAGTGTCCGATCTTCCCCAAACTTCACATGTGTGATAAGAGTCCTGGCCTGAACACATCTGAAGGCCAATATTCCATTGGGTGTGGCAAAATGGCTCGATAGCGACACCTATAAACTTTCAACGGAGTGCATATACACATTCAATGGAGTGCGCCTCGAGCTATTTTTCACGTACATGTACAAAAATCGGTACACACATGTAACACACCAATACCTACAAAAAAGTCTCCTGGTACGAAATCCGAATCCCATCAGGAAGTCGGTTATTTAGAATTTTCTTGGCAAAATTGGCGTTGTTTTTGCCATTTTCAGGGGTTGTACTTGAACAAACTACTCCTAGAGATATATTCAGATCAACACCAAACTTGGTCAGTTAAATCTAAAGGCCTTTGCGATGTTAAATTGTGAAGATTTTGAGGTTTCGTTAAAGGGCGTGTCCATGGCGGCCTGAGAAATTTTGATGTTTCGCCATGAAAAAGGAAGTTGCTTTAACTCAGACATACAATGTCCAATCGGCCCCAAACTTCACATGTTAGATAAGACTTCTGCCCTTAACAGATCTACATGCCCATATTCAGTTATACTCATAGCGCCACCTGCTGGCAACAGGAAGTTACATGTTTTATGCTGCGACAAACTACTCCTAGAATTTTTTTTAGATTCATGTATTTTTTTGTGGTCAGTCTATGAGTTTAAATGCATGTTTCTCACCGTTCACCTATTTACTAAAGCCACTCGCTGCCGGTGAGCCCGTGTGCGAGGGCCCGTTCATCGCTGCTTGCAGCTTTAATTATTATTATTCTTCTTCTTCTCCAAAATGAATCGCATTTTTGAGGGCCTAAACATGCTCGAAAAGTCATGAAACTTTGCACACACCTCAGAACTGGCGAAAATTTACGTCTGATATGGGTTTCAGAAGTGGGTGTGGCAAAATGGCTCAACAGCGCCACCTATACACGTTCAACGGTGTGCGCCTCGAGCTACGTTTCATGTACATGTATGAAAATCGGTATACACATGTAACTCTCCAATACCTACAAAAAAGTCTCTTGGAGCAAAATCCGAAACCCAACAGGAAGTCAGTTATTTTTAATATTATGAGCAAATTTTGTGTCATTTTTGTCATTTCCAGGCTTTGTATTTTAACGAACTCCTCCTAGAGGTTTATTCAGATCAATACTAAATTTGGTATGCCTAATCTAAAGGCCTTCGCGATGTTAAATTGAGAAGATTTTGAGATTTCGTTGAAGGCCGTGTGTGTGGCGGCCTGGCGAATTTCGATGATTCGCCATGAAACAGGAAGTTGCTATAACTCAGACATACAATCTCCAATCTGCCCCAAACTTCACATGTTGGATAAGACTCCTGACCTAAACAGATTGACATGCCCATATTCAGTTATAATCATAGCGCCACCTATTGGCTACAGGAAGTGACATATTTTACGCTGCAACAAACTACTCCTAGAAATTTTTGACATCAATGTCTTTTTTGTGGTCAGTCTAATCTAAAGGCCTGTGCGATGTTAAGTTGTGAAGATTCTGAGTTTTCGTTAAAGGGCGTGTCCATGACGCCATGACGAATTTCGATGTCTCGCCATGGGCATGAAAGATGTTGTAACTCAGGCATAAAAATTCCGATCTTCCCCAAACTTCACATGTGTGATAAGAGTCCTGGCCTGAACAGATCTGAAGGCCAATATTCCATCGGGTGTGGCAAAATGGCTCAATAGCGCCACCTATACGCATTCAACGGAGTGAGCCTCGAGCTATGTTTCACGTACATGTACAAAAATCGGTACACACATGTAACACTCCAATATCTACAAAAAAGTCTCTTGGTACGAAATCCGAATCCCAACAGGAAGTCAGTTATTTATAATATCTCTGCAAAATTGGAGTTGTTTTTGCCATTTTCAGGGGTTGTACTTTAACAAACTCCTCCTAGAGATTTATTCAGATCAACACCAAACCTGGTCAGTGTAATATTAAGCCCTTTGCGATGTTAAATTGCGAAGATCTTTAGATTTCATTAAAGGGCGTGTCCATGGCGGCCTGACAAATTTTGATGTTTCGCCATGAAAAAGGAAGTTGCTGTAACTCAGACATACAATGTCCAATCTGCCCCAAACTTCACATGTTAGATAAAACTTCTGCCCTTAACAGATCCACATGCCCACATTCAGTTATAGTCATAGCGCCACCTATTGGCAACAGGAAGTGACATGTTTTACGCTGCGACAAACTACTCCTATAATTTTTTTGAGATTAACATATATTTTGTGGTCAGTCTAATCTAAAGGCCTGTGCAATGTTAACTTTTGGAGATCTTGAGTTTTTGTTAAAGGGCGTTTCCATGGCGCCATGACGAAATTAGATGTCATGCCACAGCAAGAGAAGTTGTTGTAACTCAAGCATAAAATGTTCAATCTTCCCCAAACTTCACATGTTTGATAAGAGTCCTGACCTGAACACATCTGAAGGCCAATATTCCATTATAATGATAGCGCCACCTGCTGGCAACAGTAAGATTGGCACATGTATGGGATATACTTTGATATATTCCACTTATATTTATGACATGAAATGCATATTTCTCACCGTTCACCTTTTTACTAAAGCAACTCGCTTGTGGTGAGCCCGGGTGTGAGGGCCCGTTCATCGCTGCTTGCAGCTTTAATTATTAGGGCTCAAGCCTGGAGGGCGAGAGCCCTATTGTTTTCCTTAGGATTATTTGTTATTATTATTATTATTATTATTATTATTATTATTATTAGGGCTCAAGCCTGGAGGGCGAGAGCCCTATTGTTTTCCTTAGGATTATTTGTTATTATTATTATTTATTATTATTATTTTTCTTCAAGGTTTCGGGGGCTTTTGGGGCCCTTAACATGCTTAAAAAGTCTTGAAAATTGGCACACACATTGGAACCTGCGGCCATTAGGGCCGGGCAGAGACTGATACACGGGCGTGGCACAGGGGCTCTACAGCGCCCCCTGGAATATGGAGGGCCATATATCATACATACTTGCACGTAGACGTACGAAACTCGGTACACATATAGAACTCATCAATACAAACAACTTTCGTATTGCATATCATAGGCTCCGCCCAACAGGAAGTTGGCTATTTGGGGTTTATTATTCATATTTGTCATCAAAGTTGTGGGGGCTTTTGGGGTCCTTAACATACTCAAAAACTCTTGAAAATTTGCGCACACTTTGGAATCTGTGGCCTGAAGGAGCCTGCAGAGGCTGGGACCCGGGCGTGGCACAGGGGCTCTATGGCGCCCCCTGGAACACAGTCATAAATGTTGATGTATAGCTCACACATACTTGCACGTATTAATATGAAACTCAGTACACATATAGATCTCATTGTGCCGAACAACTTGCGTATTGCATGTCATAGGCTCCGCCCAACAGGAAGTCAGCTATTTAGAGTTATGTAAAAAGCGCATGCTCTGGAATTTGAAATACTTGTCATAGGCTTTTTACTCGATTGCCGCCAAACTCGGTCAACATGATCTCAAGACACTGGGGATGAAAAATTGCCAGGGGATTTTTGATATCTCAAACGGTTTGCTCGTGGCGAGGCGTTGAAATTATGGCGAGAAATGAGAAACAGGAAGTGTCTAATACCATCCACATACATTTCCTGATTTTAATCAAACTTCATCAGATTATTCTTTGTATGATGTCGATCGCATATATGTGACTATTAGGAGTCAAAGTTATAGCGCCACCAACTGGCAGCAGGAAGTGTGTCATTTTCAAAATGCTTTGTATTCAGCATCTTATTTTTACTCGATTTGCTTCAAACTTCATCAGAATAATGTTAAAACACAGCCTATATTAATCTGCTAGGGGGATATTGATATCTAAAAATATTGTTGCCGTGGCAACATGTCAAACTTGAATACTTCTCAGGTGATTTTAAGGCATATAACATACTTAGAATTTCATGAAATTCAGAACACATATCAGTATTTATGATAACTAGACACTGGCAAAAGTTCATAAGAGGGCGTGGAAGAGGCACTCTATAGCGCCACCTTTTGTCAAAAGTGGGGGGGTTAGTTTTAGCTACAGACACCAAACTTGGTACAAAAATTGTTCTTATCAAGACGAACAACTTTCTAATTCACAGTCATCAGCTACGATCAACAGGAAGTCAGCTATTTTGATTTGAATGTGGATTTTTTTTTACATTTAGCTGTGAATTAATGCATACTGCTCAGAGGAGAGTAACACTATACACACCAAACTTTGTCTACATGATGCCAAAACATTTTAAACAACTTAAATTGCCAAAGGATTTTGGATAGCTTGAACGGTTTTGTCGTGGTGATTTTTTTAAATGACAGTAAAAATGGAATTATTAATTGTCCTGCATTTTTAAATTCCAAACACTTCAAAACCTTTTTTCATACAGAAAAAAAGTCATTCTGAGTAAATATGGATAGTTTCACGACTTTACAACACTGTATGGATAACAGAAAATTAAAAAACTGTCAGACATCTCATCTCACTCTGTCCATCTGTTTGAGTATTATGTGCTGAGACTTACATTGTCTGAGAGAAAATGCGCCCCTACAGGTGCAATTCCTGAAAGGGAAATTCGACTGAAAGGGAGGAGACTCTCTTTTAGTTTCATTTTTAAATCGGTTAAAATACAAATAAATACTTGGATTTAATTCACACTGACAAGCTAAACCAACATATATGATTATTACCAGGTCAGGGCTCATTAATAATTGATGTGTGATCAGTGATACGTGAGAAACACGAGAGATGAATCACCGCTCTGAGCAGGAGCGTGTGGAATGATGAGCTCAGAAAAAACGAGTTTATTCTTGTTTTATAGCTTTTAAAATTAAAATATTAAAGCGATATTACACAATTCACCAATTAGAACACACCAGGAGCTAAATTCAGATGTTTTTGAACTGTTTGTGTGGAAATGAAATATTCGCGGCTGCCAATCTGAAATCACTGCCTCCGATCAGCGCGCACAGTGTCACAAGTTCAAAACAAACGAATTTATTCTTGTTTAAGAGCTTTTTCAAATAAAATATTGTCATAAATGCACACAATACACCCATTATAACACAACACGAGCTAAATGCAGGTGTTTGTGACCCGTTTAAGTGTGCAAGACTATTTGAAAGCGCGACTGGCAGAATAACATGTATCTCTCGAGCTGCAGGATTCTGCCTTTCGTCGTAAGAACGAACACATCACGGACAAGATTATTTCAAAATACATAATAGCTTGGCGAATATAAACGAAAACAGCCACGTAGACATAAACTGTTGAGAAATAAATCTGAAGTGGATCTACTGGATTTTAATATTAAGTGACCGCATATACCAGCTGCTTCTGTCTTCAATTTTAATCTATATAAAAAATTAAACTCATTCATCTTGGCGGCTTTTTTAATGTGTGTACGTATTTATTTATTATTTTGCTCTAACAAGAATTAATCTATATTTAATTAAATCAATTACATTTTATTTTACATTTGATTTGTCCATTTCTGCATCTAAACGCCTAAAAACCTAAAACATGCTCTATTATTGTTAGCAATTTCTTTATCGTCCAATTTATATGGTGTACACACTTTTATTTTCATAATAAACTTGTTTCTTAGATTATACACAGTTACAGTGGTCTATAATAAATATTAACAGGTTTTATTCAAGCTGTTTAGAATGATTGCAGTAGGCTAATTTGTTTTTATGTACATCCCAAAACATAAATTAAATAAATAAAAAACATTGGAAAACAATAAATGTTGTACTTTTTTATACATTTTGTATAATTTCATAGTTTATGCATTATAGTTATAAAAACAAATAAATTTAGCCACTCACATAGAAATCTTAGGCCTTATCCTTTTCTGACAGTTTTAGGTTTTTTTTTTAAATCCTAAAAAACCTTATTTGTGCTGCAGATAATAATTTCAAACTCATTTGATACTGACCTCTGACATCCTGTGACATGATATTTATTTGAATTTACATAATCTCATGGATGCAACAGTAAATCTGTTCAGCTCACAGATCAAGACTAAGCTGTAATGCAAGCAGAACTTTCACAAATGCTTGTAGGTCAATAAAATCATTACAAAACACTTACAAATCATTTAAGGATTTGATAACACTGTAAAATAATGTCTAATTTGTCAACATTAGCAAATGCATTAATAACACTTTATAATAACTGCACTCATTAGTAAATAGTCAGTTCATGCTTTATAAAGCCTTGTCCCAATATTAATAGTCAGTAGTAAGCAGTTTATAAATACAGCTATAAATAGCTTGTTCTTGGTTTTATAAGCACATTTATTAAAAAGGAGAGTAAAGGGTCAGTTATCTTCCTATGAAAAATAAAAAAATTAAAATAAATAAACAACAACACAGATTGATACAGAACTCAGAAATGTTATTGTGGATTTATGATAAACTCAGCCTGTAAATGAATTCATTCTCCTCCAAGAAGACACAAGTAGTTCACACCAAACTGTTTTAACATGAAGCCATATACTGAAGATGTTAAATTGCGAATGGGTTTAAGATACCTTAAATGGTGTGGCCATAGTGATTTATTAAAGTAACATAAAAAAATACAATAGTTATTTTACTATATCTTTAAAATTTTTAATTACAACTCTTCATAATTTTTTATATACGTAGAAGTCATCATTTGAAGGAAGCACAGTAAGTTTCATAGCTTTATCATTTTCAAGAGCCAGCATAAAAATAAACTATCATAACATATAAATCAAGCTTGCAATTCTTAGTACCAATAATGGCCACCAGATGGTGCTATAGGATTACTTTTGAATAATTATTGTAGAAACAAGTATGATTTAAATCATTTATAGAAATCTTTCAAAGAAAAATAATATGTATTTTATGTATTTTACTGATAAAATGACCCTCATTTAATTAGAATAACAAGCTGAAGTATTGTGAACCGTATATTATGAATAATTCTTTATAGGCTTTATGGACAGATACGTTTTGAGTGACTCTTGAAGGATCAGCACCACATCCTCTTTTACCACTGTTTAAAGAATTTATCTTACAGAACAGGTGCGAATTAATTTTGAATAGCTTGAATGGTTTTGTCATGGTGATTTTTTTGAAATAGCAGTAAAAAAGTAACCAGTAAATGTCTTTTATTTTTTTTAAGTGCAGCTTCTAAACACTTCAAAAAATATACACATAGAAGACACGTCATTCTGAGGAAATATGCATAGTTTCATGACTATACAACACTATATGGATGATAGAAAATTAAAAAACTATCATACATCTGATGTCACTCTGTCCCTCTGTCACTGTGGGTAATGTGTGTGTGTGTGTGTGTGTGTGTGTGTGTTAAGTGAATTAGGTGTGAAACTATCAGGGAGCATTTAGTCTCCAGTGCCAACATTTTACAGAACTGCCACTTTCCTGGAGTCTCAGAATTACAATGTGTCAGGTTCTGAGAAATCAAAGATTCCAAAAAATGATTTAATTAGAATACCATGAAGTATTGTGAAATACTATATATTAAGACTTTATATATATGCTTTATGAACAGATTAGAGTGACTCGTGAAGGACCAGCACCACCTTCTCTTGTCCGATGGTTTGAGGAATATATCTTCCAGAATCTGGGATTAAGATTTAGGAGCTCATTTTTATTCCACCTCCTTTCCTGAAAGTCTGTCTTGCAAAATTGACTAAAAATTAATCTTCACATTAATTCCTAATTATTTTGCAATTATTTTTGTCAGTTCTTCTTGACCTGTTTTTTTTTTTTCTTCTTCTTTTCTGACCTCATGACCCAGTCAGCATTTTTGTACAATGGTCAAGTCTTAACTTATCCATTTCTGCATTGCATGTGTGTTGGATATTTCTCATGGGTATTTCATAATTTTCGACTTTGAGTTAAAACAGTTTGAGTTAAAACTCTTTTTTAGCGCATTTCATTTGTAAAAGAAAACATGCCTAATGATTCTGCACACATGAATATAAGGAGTTTTTCTCTTCCAGCTTTCCTGGACTATTGTATAGCACTCATAAATGATTAAATAAAAAATAATGGTAGTTATTAAGATTGATATGGTTTGGAATTGGTAAAATGTGCTTGGAAAAAAATCACAATAAAACAATGTTTTAATGTTTAAGTTTGGAATATTAACTGACATGAATGAATGCTATATAAATATTGTTCATGTTAACATAATGTTTATAAATGAAATCTTATCGTAAAGTGTTACTAAATATATATATATATATATATATATATATATTGTTCTGTGAATGTGATTTTAAAGTCTAGATGATTCGGATTAACCCTTTAACCGCCATATCCTTTAAAACCTCAATGCCAGAGGGATATTGTGAATGCATGTGCCCGCTGGACACAGTTTACCTGATGCCACCGGGGTGGCGATGGCATTGGTGGCTTGAGCCCGCCATCGCTGCTTGCAGCTATATTTAGGGCTCAAGCCTGGAGGGCGAGAGCCCTATTGTTTTCCTTAGGATTATTTGTTATTATTATTATTAGGGCTCAAGCCTGGAGGGCGAGAGCCCTATTGTTTTCCTTAGGATTATTTGTTATTATTATTATTTTTCTTCAAGGTTTCGGGGGCTTTTGGGGCCCTTAACATGCTTAAAAAGTCTTGAAAATTGGCACACACATTGGAACCTGCGGCCATTAGGGCCGGGCAGAGACTGATACACGGGCGTGGCACAGGGGCTCTACAGCGCCCCCTGGAATACTGAGGGCCATATATCATACATACTTGCACGTAGACACACGAAACTCGGTACACATGTAGATCTCATCAAACCAAACAACTTTTGTACTGCATGTCATAGGCTCCGCCCAACAGGAAGTTGGATATTTAGGGTTTAGTATTCATATTTTTCGTCAAAGTTGTGGGGGCTTTTGGGGTCCTTAACATACTCAAAAACTCTTGAAAATTTGCGCACACTTTGGAATCTGTGGCCTTTAGGAGCCTGCAGAGGCTGGGACCCGGGCGTGGCACAGGGGCTCTATGGCGCCCCCTGGAACACAGTCATAAATGTTGATGTATAGCTCACACATACTTGCTCGTATTAATATGAAACTCAGTACACATATAGATCTCATCGTGCTGAACAACTTTCGTACTGCATGTCATTCGGCTCCGCCCAACAGGAAGTCAGCTATTTAGAGTTATGTAAAAAGCGCATGCTCTGGAATTTGAAATACTTGTCATAGGTTTTTTTGCCGATTGCCACCAAATTCGGTCAACATGATCTCAAGACATTGGGGATGAAAAATTGCCAGGGGATTTTTGATATCTCGAACGGTTTGCTCGTGGCGAGGTGTTGAAATTATGGCGAGAAATGAGAAACAGGAAGTGTCTAATACCATCCACATACATTTCCTGATTTTAATCAAACTGCATCAGATTATTCGTTGTATGATGTCGATCGCATATATGTGACTATTAGGAGTCAAAGTTATAGCGCCACCAACTGGCAGCAGGAAGTGTGTCATTTTCAAAATGATTTGAATTCAGCATCTTATTTTTACTCGATTTGCTTCAAACTTCATCAGAATAATGTTAAAACACAGCCGATATAAATCTGCTGGGGGGATATTGATATCTAAAAATATTGTTGCCGTGGCAACATGTTAAACTGGAATACTTCTCAGGTGATTTTGAGGCATATAACATGCTTAGAATTTCATCAAACTCAGAACACATATCAGTATTTATGATAACTAGACACTGGCAAAAGTTCATAAGAGGGCGTGGAAGAGGCACTCTATAGCGCCACCTTTTGTCAAAAGTGGCGGGGTTAGTTTTAGCTACAGACACCAAACTCGGTACAAAAATTTTTCTTATCAAGACGGACAACTTTCTAATTCACAGTCATCAGCTACGATCAACAGGAAGTCAGCTATTTTGATTTGAATGTGGATTTTTTTTTTACATTTAGCTGTGAATTAATGAATACTGCTCAGAGGAGAGTAACACTATACACACCAAACTTTGTCTACATGATGCCAAAACATTTTAAACAACTTAAATTGCCAATGGATTTTGGATAGCTTAAACGGTTTTGTCGTGGTGATTTTTTTAAATGACAGTAAAAATGGAATTATTAATTTTCCTGCATTTTTAAATTCCAAACACTTCAAAACCTTTTTTCGTACAGAAAAAAAAGTCATTCTGAGTAAATATGGATAGTTTCACGACTTTACAACACTGTATGGATAACAGAAAATTAAAAAACTGTCAGACATCTCATCTCACTCTGTCCCACTGTTTGAGTATATGTGCTTCAGACTTCCATTGTCTGAGAGAAATAGCGCCCCTACAGGTTCAATTCCCGGACTTTTACTTTCACTTTTAAATCGGTTAAAAATACAAATAAATACTTAGATTTAATTCACACTGACAAGCTAAACCAACATATCTGATTATTACCGGTTCAGGGCTCATGGATAAATTATTTCTGGCCAGAGATACGTGAGAAATAGGAGAGATGAATCACCGCTGTGATCACGAGCGTCTGGAGTAAAGAGCTCAGAAAAAACGAATTTATTCCTGTTTTAAAGCTTTTAAAAATAAATTATTACAGCGATATCACACAATCAACCAATTAGAACACACCAAGAGCTAAATTCAGATGTTTTTGAACTGTTTGTGTGAAAATGAATTATTTGCGGCTGCCTAACTGAAACCACCGCCTCCGATCAGCGCGTACAGTGTCGAGCTCAAAACAAACGAATTTATTCTTGTTTAAGAGCTTTTTTAAATAAAATATTACCACAAATGCACACAATAAACCCATTGTGACACTACAAGAGCTAAATGCAGGTGTTTGTGACCCGTTTAAGTGTGCAAGACTATTTGAAAGCGCGACTGGCAGAATAACATATATCTCTCGAGCTGCAGGATTCTGGCTTTCGTCGTACGAACGAACACATCACGGACAAGATTATTTCAAAATACATAATAGCTTGGCGACTATAAACGAAAACAGCCACGTGAACATAAACTGTTGAGAAATAAATCTGAAATGGATCTACTGGATTTTAATATTAAGTGACCGCATATACCAACTGCTTCTGTCTTCAATTTTGATCCATATAAAAAATGAAACTCATTCATCTTGGCTGCTTTTTTTAATGTGTGTACGTATTTATTTATTTATTTATTTATTTATTTATTTATTTATTATTTTGCTCTAACAAGAATTAATCTATATTTAATTAAATCAATTACATTTTATTTTACATTTGATTTGTCCATTTCTGCATCTAAACGCCTAAAAACCTAAAACATGCTCTATTATACTATTGTTAGCAATTTCTTTATCGTCCAATTTATCTGGTGTACACTTTTATTTTCATAATAAACTTGTTTGTTAGATTATACACAGTTACAGTGGTCTATAATAAATATTGACAGGTTTTATTCAAGCTGTTTAGAATGATTGCAGTAGGCAAATGTTTTGAAATGTAAATAAAATAAAAAAAAATTAAATAAATAAATAAATAAAAAACATTGGAAAAGAATAACTGTTGTACATTTTTATACATTTTGTATAATTTCATAGTTTATGCATTATAGTTATAAAAACAAATAAATTTAGCCACTCACATAAAATCTTATAGGCCTTATCCTTTTCTGACAGTTTTAGGGATTTTTAAAAATCCTAAAAAACCTTATTTGTGCTGCAAATAATAATTTCAAACTCAAACAGTAAATATTCAGTTCATGCTTTATAAAGCCTTGTCCCAATATTAATAGTCAGTAGTAAGCAGTTTATAAATACAGCTATAAAAAGCTTGTTCTTGGGTTATAAGCACATTTATTAAAAAGAAGAGTAAAGGGTCAGTTATCTTCCTATGAAAAAAAAAAAAACAAAAAAAAAAAAACAAACAACAACACAGATTGATACAGAACTCAGAAATTTTATTGTGGATTTATGATAAAATCAGCCTGTAAATGAATTCATACTCCTCCAAGAAGACACAAGTTCACAGCAAACTTTTTTAACATGAAGCTAATATACTGAAGATGTTAAATTGCGAATGGGTTTAGGATAGCTTAAATGGTGTGGCCATAGCGATTTATTAAAGTAACATAAAAAAATACAATCGTTATTTTACTATATCTTTAAAATTTTTCATTCCAACTCTTCATAATTTTTTATATACGTAGAAGTCATCATTTGAAGGAAGCACAGTAAGTTTCATAGCTTTATCATTTTCAAGAGCCAGCATAAAATTAAAACTATCATAACTTATAAATCAAGCTTGCAATTCTTAGTTCCAATAATGACCACCAGATGGAGCTATATGATTACTTTTAAATAATTATTGTAAAACAAGTATGATTTAAATCATTTATAGAAATCTTTCAAAGAAAAATAATATGTATTTTATGTATTTTACTGATAAAATGACCCTCACTTAATTAGAATAACAAGCTGAAGTATTGTGAACTGTATATTAAGAATAATTCTTTATAAGCTTTATGGACAGATACGTTTTGAGTGACTCTTGAAGGTTCAGCACCACATCCTCTTTTACCACTGTTTAAAGAATTTATCTTACAGAACAGGTGTGAATGAATTTTGGATAGCTTGAATGATTTTGCGTGGTGATTTTTTGAAATAACAGTAAAAAAGTAACCAGTAAATGTCTTTTATTTTTTTAAAGTGCAGCTTCTAAACACTTCAAAAAAATGTACACATAGCAGACAAGTCATTCTGAGGAAATATGCATAGTTCCATGACTATACAACATTATATGGATGATAGAAAATTAAAAAACTATCATACATCTGATGTCACTCTGTCCCTCTGTCACTGTGGTTAATGTGTGTGTGTGTGTGTGTGTGTGTGTTTGTGTGTGTGTTAAGTGAATTAGGTGTGAAACTATCAGGGAGCATTTAGTCTCCAGCGCCAACATTTTACAGAACTGCCACTTTCCTGGAGTCTCAGAATTACAATGTGCCAGGTTCTGAGAGATCTAAGATTCCAAAAAATTATTTAATTAGAATACTATGAAGTATTGTGAAATACTATATATTAAGACTTTATATATAGGCTTAATTAACAGATTAGAGTGACTCGTGAAGGACCAGCACCACCTCCTCTTGTCCGATGGTTTGAGGAATATATTTTCCAGAATCCGGGATTAAGATTTAGGAGCTCATTTTTATTCCACCTCCTTTCCTGAAAGTCTGTCTTGCAGAATTGACTAAAAATTAATCTTCACATTAATTCCTAATTATTTTGCAATTCTTTTTGTCAGTTCTTCTTGACCTGTTTTTCTCTTCCAGCTTTCCTGGACTATTGTATAGCACTCATAAATGATTAAATAAAAAATAATGGTAGTTATTAAGATTGATATGGTTTGGAATTGGTAAAATGTGCTTGGAAAAAAATCACAATAAAACAATGTTTTAATGTTTAATTTGGAATATTAACTGACATGAATGAATGCTATATAAATATTGTTCATGTTAACATAATGTTTATAAATGAAATCTTATTGTAAAGTGTTACTAAAGTTATATATATATATATATATATATATATATATTGTTCTGTGAATGTGATTTTAAAGTCTAGATGATTCGGATTAACCCTTTAACTGCCATATCATTTAAAACCTCACTGCCAGAGGGATATTGTGAATGCATGTGCCCGCTGGGCACAGTTTACCTGATGCCACCGGGGTGGCGATGGCATTGGTGGCTTGAGCCCGCCATCGCTGCTTGCAGCTATATTTATTATTATTATTATTATTATTATTTTTTTCCAACGTCTCGGGGGCTTTTGGGGCCCTTAACGTGCTTAAAAAGTCTTGAAAATTGGCACACAGATTGGAACCTGCGGCCATTAGGGCCGGGCAGAGACTGATACACGGGCGTGGCACAGGGGCTCTACAGCGCCCCCTGGAATATGGAGGGCCATATATCATACACTCTTGCTCGTAGACGTATGAAACTCGGTACACATATAAATCTCATCAATCCAAACAACTTTTGTATTGCATATCATAGGCTCCGCCCAACAGGAAGTTGGCTATTTAGGGTTTAGTATTCAAATTTTTCGTCAAAGTTGTGGGTGCTTTTGGGGTCCTTAACATACTCAAAAACTCTTGAAAATTTGCGCACACTTTGGAATCTGTGGCCTTTAGGAGCCTGCAGAGGCTGGGACCCGGGCGTGGCACAGGGGCTCTACGGCGCCCCCTGGAACACAGTCAGAAATGTTGATGTATAGCTCACACATACTTGCACATATTCATAAGAAACTCAGTACACATATAGATCTCATTGTGCCGAAAAACTTGCGTATTGCATGTCATAGGCTCCACCCAACAGGAAGTCAGCTATTTAGAGTTATGTAAAAAGCGCATGCTCTGGAATTTGAAATACTTGTCATAGGTTTTTTTCTCGATTGCCGCCAAACTTGGTCAACATGATCTCAAGACACTGGGGATGAAAAATTGCCAGGGGATTTTTGATATCTCGAACGGTTTGCTCGTGGCGAGGCGTTGAAATTATGGCGAGAAATGAGAAACAGGAAGTGTCTAATACCGTCCACATACATTTCCTGATTTTAATCAAACTTCATCAGATTATTCGTTGTATGATGTCGATCGCATATATGTGACTATTAGGAGTCAAAGTTATAGCGCCACCAACTGGCAGAAGGAAGTGTGTCATTTTCAAAATGATTTGAATTCAGCATCTTATTATTACTCGATTTGCTTCAAACTTCATCAGAATAATGTTAAAACACAGCCGATATAAATCTGCAAGGGGGATATTGATATCTAAAAAAATTTTGCCATGGCAACATGTCAAACTGGAATACTTCTCAGGTGATTTTGAGGCAAATAACATACTTAGAATTTCACAAAACTCTGAACACACATCAGTATTTCTGATAGGAACTTAAATTGTGAATGGATTTTGGATAGCTTGAATGGTTTTGCCGTGGTGATTTTTTTAAATGACCTTACAAAGGGAATCATTATTGTATTTTTAAATTGCAGCTTCCAAACACGTCAAAGAATTTTTTCATACAGATGAAAAAGTCATTCTGAGGAAATATGCATAGTTTAACGACTTTACAACACTGTATGGATAACAGAAAATTAAAAAACTGTCAGACATCTCATCTCACTCTGTCCCTCTGTTTGAGTATATGTGCTTCAGACTTCCATTGTCTGAGAGAAATTGCGCCCCTACAGGTTCAATTCCCGAACTTTTACTTTCACTTTTAAATCGGTTAAAAATACAAACAAATACTTAGATTTAATTCACACTGACAAGCTAAACCAACATATCTGATTATTACCGGTTCAGGGCTCATGGATAAATTATTTCTGGCCAGAGATACGTGAGAAATAGGAGAGATGAATCACCGCTGTGACCACGAGCGTCTGGAGTAAAGAGCTCAGAGAAAACGAATTTATTCCTGTTTTAAAGCTTTTAAAAATAAATTATTACAGCGATATCACACAATCAACCAATTAGAACACACCAAGAGCTAAATTAAGATGTTTTTGAACTGTTTGTGTGAAAATGAAATATTTGTGGCTGCCTATCTGAAATCACCGCCTCCGATCAGCGCGTACAGTGTCGAGCTCAAAACAAACGAATTTATTCTTGTTTAAGAGCTTTTTTAAATAAAATATTACCACAAATGCACACAATAAACCCATTGTAACACAACAAGAGCTAAATGCAGGTGTTTGTGACCTGTTTAAGTGTGCAAGACTATTTGAAAGCGCGACTGGCAGAATAACATGTATCTCTCGAGCTGCAGGTTTCTGTCTTTCGTCGTACGAACGAACACATCACGGACAAGATTATTTCAAAATACATAATAGCTTGGCGAATATAAACGAAAACAGCCACGTGAACATAAACTGGATCTACTGGATTTGAATATTAAAGTGACCACATGTACCACTTGCTTCTGTCTTCAATTTTAATCTATATAAAAAAGGAAACTCATTCGACTTGGCTGCTTTTTTAATGTGTGCGTATTTATTTATTTACCTTTTTATACATTTTGTATAATTTCATAGTTTGTGTATTACAATTATGAAAACAAAAATAAATTTAGCCACTCACATAGAAATAGCTTAGGCCTTAACCTTTTTCTGTCAGTTTTAGGGATTTTTAAAAATCCTAAAAAAAACTTATTTGTGCTGCAAATAATAATTTCAAACTCATTTGATACTGACCTATGACATCCTGTGACATTATATTTATTTGAATTTACATAATCTCATAGATGTAACAGTAAATCTGTTCAGCTCACAGATCAATACTAAGCTGTAATGCAAGCAGAACTTTCACAAATGCTTATGAGTCATTTAAGGATTTGATAACACTGTAAAATAATGTCTAATTTGTTAACATTAGCAAATTCATTGATAACACTTTATAATAACTGCACTCATTAGTAAATAGTCAATTCATGCTTTATAAAGCCTTGTCCCAATATTAATAGTCAGTAGTAAGCAGTTTATAAATACAGCTATAAATAGCTTGTCCTTGGTTTATAAGCACATTTATTAAAAAGGAGAGTAAAGGGTCAGTTATCTTCCTATGAAAAATAAAAGATAAAAATAAACAAACAACAACACAGATTGATACAGAACTCAGAAATTTTATTGTGGATTTATGATAAAATCAGCCTGTAAATGAATTCATACTCCTCCTCATACTACTCCATACTCCTTTTTCAACATGATGCCAATATACTGAGATGTTAAATTGTGAATGGGTTTAGGATAGCTTAAATGGTGTTGCCATAGAGATTTATTAAAGTAACATAAAAAATACAATAGTTATTTTACTATATCTTTAAAATTTTTCATTCTAACTCTTCATAATTTTTTATATAAGTAGAAGTCCTCATTTGAAGGAAGCACAGTAAGTTTCATAGCTTTATCATTTTCAAGAGCCAGCATAAAATTAAAACTATCATAACTTATAAATCAAGCTTGCAATTCTTAGTACCTATAATGGCCACCAGAGGGAGCTATAGGATTACTTTTAAATAATTATTGGAGAAACGAGTATGATTTAAATAATTTATAGAAATCTTTCAAATAAAATAATATGTATTTTAGGAATTTTACTGATAAAATGACCCTCACTTAATTAGAATAACAAGCTGAAGTATTGTGAACTGTATATTAAGAATAATTCTTAATAGGCTTTATGGACAGATACGTTTTAAGTGACTCTTGAAGGTTCAGCACCACATCCTCTTTTACCACTGTTTAAAGAATTAATCTTACAGAACAGGTGTGAATGAATTTTGGATAGCTTGAATGGTTTTGTCGTGGTGATTTTTTGAAATAATAGTAAAAAAGGAACCAGTAAAAAAAAGTGCAGCTTCTAAACACTTCAAAAAAATGTACACATAGAAGACAAGTCATTCTGAGGAAATATGCATAGTTTCATGACTATACAACATTATATGGATGACAGAAAATTAAAAAACATACATCTGATGTCACTCTGTCCCTCTGTCACTGTGTGTGTGTGTGTTTGTGTGTGTTTTAAGTGAATTAGGTGTGAAACTATCAGTGAGCATTTAGTCTCCAGCGCCAACATTTTACAGAACTGCCACTTTCCTGGAGTCTCAGAATTACAATGTGTCAGGTTCTGAGAGATCTAAGATTCCAAAAAATTATTTAATTAGAATACCATGAAGTATTGTGAAATACTATATATTAAGACTTTATATATAGGCTTAATGAACAGATTAGAGTGACTCGTGAAGGACCAGCACCACCTTCTCTTGTCCGATGGTTTGAGGAATATATCTTCCAGAATCTGGGATTAAGATTTAGGAGCTCATTTTTATTCCACCTCCTTTCCTGAAAGTCTGTCTTGCAGAATTGACTAAAAATTAATCTTCACATTAATTCCTAATTCTTTTGCAATTCTTTTGTCAGTTCTTCTTGACCTGTTTTTCTCTTCCAGCTTTCCTGGACTATTGTATAGCACTCATAAATGATTAAATAAAAAATAATGGTAGTTATTAAGATTGATATGGTTTGGAATTGGTAAAATGTGCTTGGAAAAAAATCACAATAAAACAATGTTTTAATGTTTAAGTTTGGAATATTAACTGACATGAATGAATGCTATATAAATATTGTTCATGTTAACATAATGTTTATAAATGAAATCTTATTGTAAAGTGTTACTAAAGTTATATATATATATATATATATATATATTGTTCTGTGAATGTGATTTTAAAGTCTAGATGATTCGGATTAACCCTTTAACTGCCATATCAAGTTCAAGTTCTAGTTCAAGTTCAATTTATTTGTATAGCGCATTTACAACAGCCTCCTGGCTGACCAAAGTGCTTTAACATAAGAGCAAGAATATTACACATACATAAAAATAGACCAGACAAAAAATTTAAAACCACCCATTTCAAAATGTAGCATAACACAGTAGTCAGTACACTAAGGAAAATAAAAAAGTTTTTAGCAAAGATTTAAAAATAGACAAGGAAGGGGCCAGTCTGATCTCTAAAGGCAGGGTATTCCAGAGTCGTGGCCCAGCCACTGCAAATGCACGCTCCCCTCTACGCTCCCCTCTATCCTTTAAAACCTCACTGCCAGAGGGATATTGTGAATGCATGTGCCCGCTGGGCACAGTTTACCTGATGCCACCGGGGTGGCGATGGCATTGGTGGCTTGAGCCCGCCATCGCTGCTTGCAGCTATATTTATTATTATTATTTATTATTATTATTTTTCTTCAAGGTTTCGGGGGCTTTTGGGGCCCTTAACATGCTTAAAAAGTCTTGAAAATTGGCACACACATTGGAACCTGCGGCCATTAGGGCCGGGCAGAGACTGATACACGGGCGTGGCACAGGGGCTCTACAGCGCCCCCTGGAATATGGAGGGCCATATATCATACATACTTGCACGTAGACGTACGAAACTCGGTACACATATAGAACTCATCAATACAAACAACTTTCGTATTGCATATCATAGGCTCCGCCCAACAGGAAGTTGGCTATTTGGGGTTTATTATTCATATTTGTCGTCAAAGTTGTGGGGGCTTTTGGGGTCCTTAACATACTCAAAAACTCTTGAAAGTTTGCGCACACTTTGGAATCTGTGGCCTTTAGGAGCCTGCAGAGGCTGGGACACGGGCGTGGCACAGGGGCTCTACAGCGCCCCCTGGAACACAGTCATAAATGTTGATGTATAGCTCACACATACTTGCACGTATTAATATGAAACTCAGTACACATATAGATCTCATCGTGCCGAACAACTTGCGTATTGCATGTCATAGGCTCCGCCCAACAGGAAGTCAGCTATTTAGAGTTATGTAAAAAGCGCATGCTCTGGAATTTGAAATACTTGTCATAGGTTTTTTACTCGATTGCCGCCAAACTCGGTCAACATGATCTCAAGACACTGGGGATGAAAAATTGCCAGGGGATTTTTGATATCTCAAACGGTTTGCTCGTGGCGAGGCGTTGAAATTATGGCGAGAAATGAGAAACAGGAAGTGTCTAATACCATCCACATACATTTCCTGATTTTAATCAAACTTCATCAGATTATTCTTTGTATGATGTCGATCGCATATATGTGACTATTAGGAGTCAAAGTTATAGCGCCACCAACTGGCAGCAGGAAGTGTGTCATTTTCAAAATGCTTTGTATTCAGCATCTTATTTTTACTCGATTTGCTTCAAACTTCATCAGAATAATGTTAAAACACAGCCTATATTAATCTGCTAGGGGGATATTGATATCTAAAAATATTGTTGCCGTGGCAACATGTCAAACTTGAATACTTCTCAGGTGATTTTAAGGCATATAACATACTTAGAATTTAATGAAATTCAGAACACATATCAGTATTTATGATAACTAGACACTGGCAAAAGTTCATAAGAGGGCGTGGAAGAGGCACTCTATAGCGCCACCTTTTGTCAAAAGTGGGGGGGTTAGTTTTAGCTACAGACACCAAACTCGGTACAAAAATTGTTCTTATCAAGACGGACAACTTTCTAATTCACAGTCATCAGCTACGATCAACAGGAAGTCAGCTATTTTGATTTGAATGTGGATTTTTTTTTACATTTAGCTGTGAATTAATGCATACTGCTCAGAGGAGAGTAACACTATACACACCAAACTTTGTCTACATGATGCCAAAACATTTTAAACAACTTAAATTGCCAAAGGATTTTGGATAGCTTGAACGGTTTTGTCGTGGTGATTTTTTTAAATGACAGTAAAAATGAAATTATTAATTGTCCTGCATTTTTAAATTCCAAACACTTCAAAACCTTTTTTCATACAGAAAAAAAGTCATTCTGAGTAAATATGGATAGTTTCACGACTTTACAACACTGTATGGATAACAGAAAATTAAAAAACTGTCAGACATCTCATCTCACTCTGTCCATCTGTTTGAGTATTATGTGCTGAGACTTACATTGTCTGAGAGAAAATGCGCCCCTACAGGTGCAATTCCTGAAAGGGAAATTCGACTGAAAGGGAGGAGACTCTCTTTTAGTTTCATTTTTAAATCGGTTAAAATACAAATAAATACTTAGATTTAATTCACACTGACAAGCTAAACCAACATATATGATTATTACCAGGTCAGGGCTCATTAATAATTGATGTGTGGTCAGTGATACGTGAGAAACACGAGAGATGAATCACGCTCTGAGCAGGAGCGTGTGGAATGATGAGCTCAGAGAAAACGAGTTTATTCTTGTTTTATAGCTTTTAAAATTAAAATATTAAAGCGATATTACACAATTCACCAATTAGAACACACTTGGAGCTAAATTCAGATGTTTTTGAACTGTTTGTGTGAAAATGAAATATTCGCGGCTGCCTATCTGAAATCACTGCCTCCGATCAGCGCGCACAGTGTCACAAGTTCAAAACAAACGAATTTATTCTTGTTTAAGAGCTTTTTCAAATAGAATATCGTCATAAATGCACACAATACACCCATTATAACACAACACGAGCTAAATGCAGGTGTTTGTGACCCGTTTAAGTGTGCAAGACTATTTGAAAGCGCGACTGGCAGAATAACATGTATCTCTCGAGCTGCAGGATTCTGCCTTTCGTCGTAAGAACGAACACATCACGGACAAGATTATTTCGAAATACATAATAGCTTGGCGAATATAAACGAAAACAGCCACGTAGACATAAACTGTTGAGAAATAAATCTGAAGTGGATCTACTGGATTTGAATATTAAGTGACCGCATATACCAGCTGCTTCTGTCTTCAATTTTAATCTACATATAAAAAAGGAAACTCATTCATCTTGGCGGCTTTTTTAATGTGTGTACGTATTTATTTATTATTTTGCCCTAACAAGAATTAATCTATATTTAATTAAATCAATTACATTTTATTTTACATTTGATTTGTCCATTTCTGCATCTAAACGCCTAAAAACCTAAAACATGCTCTATTATACTATTGTTAGCAATTTCTTTATCGTCCAATTTATCTGGTGTACACACTTTTATTTTCATAATAAACTTGTTTCTTAGATTATACACAGTTACAGTGGTCTATAATAAATATTAACAGGTTTTATTCAAGCTGTTTAGAATGATTGCAGTAGGCTAATTTGTTTTTATGTAAATCCCAAAAAATAAATTAAATAAATAAAAAACATTGGAAAACAATAACTGTTGTACTTTTTTATACATTTTGTATAATTTCATAGTTTATGCATTATAGTTATAAAAACAAATAAATTTAGCCACTCACATAGAAATCTTAGGCCTTATCCTTTTCTGACAGTTTTAGGTTTTTTTAAAAAATCCTAAAAAACCTTATTTGTGCTGCAGATAATAATTTCAAACTCATTTGATACTGACCTCTGACATCCTGTGACATGATATTTATTTGAATTTACATAATCTCATGGATGTAACAGTAAATCTGTTCAGCTCACAGATCAAGACTAAGCTGTAATGCAAGCAGAACTTTCACAAATGCTTGTAGGTCAATAAAATCATTACAAAACATTTAAGGATTTGATAACACTGTAAAATAATGTCTAATTTGTTAAGATTAGCAAATGCATTAATAACACTTTATAATAACTGCACTCATTAGTAAATAGTCAGTTCATGCTTTATAAAGCCTTGTCCCAATATTAATAGTCATTAGTAAGCAGTTTATAAATACAGCTATAAATAGCTTGTTCTTGGTTTTATAAGCACATTTATTAAAAAGGACAGTAAAGGGTCAGTTATCTTCCTATGAAAAATAAAAAAATGAAAATAAACAAACAACAACACAGATTGATACAGAACTCAGAAATGTTATTGTGGATTTATGATAAACTCAGCCTGTAAATGAATTCATTCTCCTCCAAGAAGACACAAGTAGTTCACACCAAACTGTTTTAACATGAAGCCATATACTGAAGATGTTAAATTGCGAATGGGTTTAGGATACCTTAAATGGTGTGGCCATAGCGATTTATTAAAGTAACATAAAAAAATACAATAGTTATTTTACTATATCTTTAAAATTTTTAATTACAACTCTTCATAATTTTTTATATACGTAGAAGTCATCATTTGAAGGAAGCACAGTAAGTTTCATAGCTTTATCATTTTCAAGAGCCAGCATAAAATTAAAACTATCAAAACATATAAATCAAGCTTGCAATTCTTAGTACCAATAATGGCCACCAGATGGTGATATAGGATTACTTTTAAATAATTATTGTAGAAACAAGTATGATTTAAATCATTTATAGAAATCTTTCAAAGAAAAATAATATGTATTTTATGTATTTTACTGATAAAATAACCCTCACATAATTAGAATAACAAGCTGAAGTATTGTGAACTGTATATTAAGAATAGTTCTTTATAGGCTTTATGGACAGATAAGTTTTGAGTGACTCTTGAAGGATCAGCACCACATCCTCTTTTACCACTGTTTAAAGAATTTATCTTACAGAACAGGTGCGAATTAATTTTGAATAGCTTGAATGGTTTTGTCATGGTGATTTTTTGAAATAACAGTAAAAAAGTAACCAGTAAATGTCTTTTATTTTTTTTAAGTGCAGCTTCTAAACACTTAAAAAAATATACACATAGAAGACAAGTCATTCTGAGGAAATATGCATAGTTTCATGACTATACAACACTATATGGATGATAGAAAATTAAAAAACTATCATACATCTGATGTCACTCTGTCCCTCTGTCACTGTGGGTAATGTGTGTGTGTGTGTGTGTGTGTGTGTGTGTGTGTGTGTGTGTGTGTGTTAAGTGAATTAGGTGTGAAACTATCAGGGAGCATTTAGTCTCCAGTGCCAACATTTTACAGAACTGCCACTTTCCTGGAGTCTCAGAATTACAATGTGCCAGGTTCTGAGAGATCTAAGATTCCAAAAAATGATTTAATTAGAATACCATGAAGTATTGTGAAATACTATATATTAAGACTTTATATATAGGCTTTATGAACAGATTAGAGTGACTCGTGAAGGACCAGCACCACCTCCTCTTGTCCGATGGTTTGAGGAATATATTTTCCTGAATCCGGAATTAAGATTTAGGAGCTCATTTTTATTCCACCTCCTTTCCTGAAAGTCTGTCTTGCAGAATTGACTAAAAATTAATCTTCACATTAATTCCTAATTATTTTGCAATTCTTTTTGTCAGTTCTTCTTAACCTGTTTTTTTCTTCTTCTTTTCTGACCTCATGACCCTGTCAGCATTTTTGTACAATGGTCAAGTCTTAATTTATCCATTTCTGTATTGCATTTGTGTTTGATATTTCTCATGGGTATTTCATAATTTTCGACTTTGAGTTAAAACAGTTTGAGTTAAAACTCTTTTTTAGCGCATTTCATCTGTAAAAGAAAACATGCCTAATAATTCTGCACACATGAATATAAGGAGTTTTTCTCTTCCAGCTTTCCTGGACTATTGTATAGCACTCATAAATGATTAAATAAAAAATAATGGTAGTTATTAAGATTGATATGGTTTGGAATTGGTAAAATGTGCTTGGAAAAAAATCACAATAAAACAATGTTTTAATGTTTAAGTTTGGAATATTAACTGACATGAATGAATTCTATATAAATATTATTCATGTTAACATAATGTTTATAAATGAAATCTTATTGTAAAGTGTTACTAAAGTTATATATATATATATATATATATATATATATATATATATATATATATATATATATATATATATATATATATATATATATATAGTTCTGTGAATGTGATTTTAAAGTCTAGATGATTCGGATTAACCCTTTAACTGCCATATCCCTTAAAACTTCACTGCCAGAGGGATATTGTGAATGCATGTGCCCGCTGGGCACAGTTTACCTGATGCCACCGGGGTGGCGATGGCATTGGTGGCTTGAGCCCGCCATCGCTGCTTGCAGCTATATTTATTATTATTATTTATTATTATTATTTTTCTTCAAGGTTTCGGGGGCTTTTGGGGCCCTTAACATGCTTAAAAAGTCTTGAAAATTGGCACACACATTGGAACCTGCGGCCATTAGGGCCGGGCAGAGACTGATACACGGGCGTGGCACAGGGGCTCTACAGCGCCCCCTGGAATATGGAGGGCCATATATCATACATACTTGCACATAGACATACGAAACTCGGTACACATATAGAACTCATCAATACAAACAACTTTCGTATTGCATATCATAGAATCCGCCCAACAGGAAGTTGGCTATTTGGGGTTTATTATTCATATTTGTCGTCAAAGTTGTGGGGGCTTTTGGGGTCCTTAACATACTCAAAAACTCTTGAAAATTTGCGCACACTTTGGAATCTGTGGCCTGAAGGAGCCTGCAGAGGCTGGGACCCGGGCGTGGCACAGGGGCTCTATGGCGCCCCCTGGAACACAGTCATAAATGTTGATGTATAGCTCACACATACTTGCACGTATTAATATGAAACTCAGTACACATATAGATCTCATTGTGCCAAAACACTTGCGTATTGCATGTCATAGGCTCCGCCCAACAGGAAGTCAGCTATTTAGAGTTATGTAAAAAGCGCATGCTCTGGAATTTGATATACTTGTCATAGGTTTTTTACTCGATTGCCACCAAACTCGGTCAACATGATCTCAAGACATTGGGGATGAAAAATTGCCAGGGGATTTTTGATATCTCGAACGGTTTGCTCGTGGCGAGGCGTTGAAATTATGGCGAGAATTAAGAGACAGGAAGTGTCTAATACCATCCACATACATTTCCTGATTATAATCAAACTTAATCAGATTATTCGTTGTATAATGTCGATCGCATATATGTGACTATTAGGAGTCAAAGTTATAGCGCCACCAACTGGCAGCAGGAAGTGTGTCATTTTCAAAATGCTTTGAATTCAGCATCTTATTTTTACTCGATTTGCTTCAAACTTCATCAGAATAATGTTAAAACACAGCCGATATAAATCTGCTGGGGGGATATTGATATCTAAAAATATTGTTGCCGTGGCAACATGTTAAACTGGAATACTTCTCAGGTGATTTTGAGGCATATAACACGCTTAGAATTTCATCAAACTCAGAACACATATCAGTATTTATGATAACTAGACACTGGCAAAAGTTCATAAGAGGGCGTGGAAGAGGCACTCTATAGCGCCACCTTTTGTCAAAAGTGGGGGGGTTAGTTTCAGCTACAGACACCAAACTCGGTACAAAAATTGTTCTTATCAAGACGGACAAATTTCTAATTCACAGTCATCAGCTACGATCAACAGGAAGTCAGCTATTTTGATTTGAATGTGGATTTTTTTTTACATTTAGCTGTGAATTAATGCATACTGCTCAGAGGAGAGTAACACTATACACACCAAACTTTGTCTACATGATGCCAAAACATTTTAAACAACTTAAATTGCCAATGGATTTTGGATAGCTTGAACGGTTTTGTCGTGGTGATTTTTTTAAATGACTGTAAAAATGGAATTATTAATTGTCCTGCATTTTTAAATTCCAAACACTTCAAAACCTTTTTTCATACAGAAAAAAAGTCATTCTGAGTAAATATGGATAGTTTCACAACTTTACAACACTGTATGGATAACAGAAAATTAAAAAACTGTCAGACATCTCATCTCACTCTGTCCCTCTGTTTGAGTATATGTGCTTAGACTTCCATTGTCTGAGAGAAATTGCGCCCCTACAGGTGCAATTACCGGACTTTTACTTTCATTTTTAAATCGGTTAAAAATAAACATAAATACTTAGATTTAATTCACACTGACAAGCTAAACCAACATATCTGATTATTACCGGCTCAGGGATCATGGATAAATTATTTCTGGCCAGAGATACGTGAGAAATAGGAGAGATGAATCACCGCTGTGATCACGAGCGTCTGGAGTAAAGAGCTCAGAAAAAACGAATTTATTCCTGTTTTAAAGCTTTTAAAAATAAATTATTACAGCGATATCACACAATCAACCAATTAGAACACACCTAGAGCTAAATTCAGATGTTTTTTAACTGTTTGTGTGAAAATGAAATATTTGTGGCTGCCTATCTGAAACCACAGCTCCGATCAGCGCGTACAGTGTCGAGCTCAAAACAAACGAATTTATTCTTGTTTAAGAGCTTTTTTAAATAAAACATTACCACAAATGCACACAATAAGCCATTTGTAACACAACAAGAGCTAAATGCAGGTGTTTGTGACCCGTTTAAGTGTGAAAGACTATTTGAAAGCGCGATTGGCAGAATAACATATATCTCTCGAGCTGCAGGATTCTGGCTTTCGTCGTACGAGCGAACACATCACGGACAAGATTATTTCAAAATACATAATAGCTTGGCTAATATAAACGAAAACAGCCACGTGAACATAAACTGTTGAGAAATATATCTGAAGTGGATCTACTGGATTTTAATATTAAGTGACCGCATATACCAGCTGCTTCTGTCTTCAATTTTAATCTATATAAAAAATGAAATTCATTCATCTTGGCTGCTTTTTTAATGTGTGTACGTATTTATTTATTTATTATTTTGCTCTAACAAGAATGAATCTATATTTAATTAAATCAATTACATTTTATTTTACATTTTATTTGTCCATTTCTGCATCTAAACGCCTAAAAACCTAAAACATGCTGTCACGATAGGGTTTAGGAGAAACACAAAACGAGGGTAGGATCCATTTGCAAGTATGGGATTTATTACAGGAAGGTAAAAAATACAAAATAAACAGTCATGAGAGACAAATCAAACAAAAGAGGGAACCGGATGAAACGGATAGTAAACTCGGAGGAACAAGAAGGTAAAGGGAAAGACTCGGGGAACGAGCACAACTCACACATAGGGTAAGGACTCCATAATGACAACAGAGAAAGACAGCTCTATATAGGGAAACTAATGACAGAGGATTGTCAACACCTGTGCAATTTAATTGGAGTGCAATTACTGTGAAGACGGAACCAGACTAGAGGAATTAAAGTGCCTATGGTGAAGTGCCTAAAGGGAAGTGAGCTCACTAGGGAACACCCAGGAAAACAGAGACTGGCAGCGTGACATTACCCCCTCCCCTACGGAGCAGCTACCAGATGCTCCACCTAAACCCCGGAAAACCCCAATAGAAAAAGAGGCAGGAGGGAGGTGGAGCGGCGGCGGAACAGGGGGAGGGACGGAGGGACAGAAAACAGGGACAGGAGCAACCAGGAGAAATGGAAAGGTAGAGGCAGGAAAGGTGCAACACAAAACAAGGAGTCCAGGAGGGTGGTGGACCGGCGGAAGGAAAGAGGGGAGGGACGGAGGGCCAGGTCCAACGGAGGAAAATAGAAAAACAAATGAAAACAAAAACATTGGAGATAAATGGAGGACATTAGGTGATGCCCACCCGGGCGGAACAGAGGGCCATCACACCCATGTGGTCAAAGCAGAAGCCCCCCCAGGGCGGAGTGGAAGGCCACCACCTCCACGTGGTCACGACCGAAGTCCCCCAGGGCGAAGCGGATGACCACCACGTCCTCTTGGTCACCGCCAGAGTCCCCCAGGGCGGAGCGGATGACCACCACGTCCTCTTGGTCACCGCCAGAGTCCCCCAGGGCGGAGCGGATGACCACCACGTCCTCATGGTCACCGTCGGAGTCCCCCAGGACGAAGCGGTCTCGGGCACCGCATCGGGAACGGCCTCCGGCACCGCATCGGGGACGGTTTCGGGCCCCGCCTCGGTCTCCGGAACCGCAACGGACACTGCCTCGCCCTCCGGAACAGCATCGGGCACCGCCTCGGCATCGGCCTCTGGAACAGCATCGGGCACCGCCTCGGCATCGGGCACCGCCTCGGGCACTGGAACAGCATCGGGCACCGCCTCGGGAACTGCATCGGGCTCCGCCTCGGGAACTGCATCGGGCTCCGCCTCGGGAACTGCATCGGGCTCCGCCTCGGGAACTGCCTCGGGCACCGCATCGGGCACCGCCTCGGCCTCTCGAACAGCATCGAGCACCTCCTCGGGAACAGCCTCGGGCACCTCCTCGGCCTCGAGCACCGCCTCGGGAACTGCATCGGGCACCGCCTCGGGAACTGCATCGGGCTCCGCCTCGGGAACTGCATCGGGCACCGCCTCGGGCACCGCCTCGGGAACAGCATCGAGCATCTCCTCGGCCTCGAGCACCGCCTCGGAAACTGCATCGGGCACCGCCTCGGGAACTGCATCGGGCACCGCCTCGGAAACAGCATCGGGCACCGCCTCGGCATCGGCCTCTGGAACAGCATCGGGCACCGCCTCGGCATCGGGCACCGCCTCGGGCACCGGAACAGCATCGGGCACCGCCTCGGGAACTGCATCGGGCACCGCCTCGGGCACAGCATCGGGCACCGCCTCGGGCACAGCATCGGGCACCGCCTCGGGGACCGCCTCGGGAACCGCATCGGGGACCGCCTCGGGAACTGCATCGGGCTCCGCCTCGGGAACTGCATCGGGCTCCGCCTCGGGAACTGCATCGGGCACCGCCTCGGGAACTGCATCGGGTTCCGCCTCGGGAACTGCATCGGGCACCGCCTCGGGAACGGGCACCGCCTCGGGCACAGCATCGGGCACCGCCTCGGGAACTGCATCGGGCTCCGCCTCGGGAACTGCATCGGGCTCCGCCTCGGGAACTGCATCGGGCACCGCCTCGGGAACTGCATCGGGTTCCGCCTCGGGAACTGCATCGGGCACCGCCTCGGGAACGGGCACCGCCTCGGAAACTGCATCGGGCTCCGCCTCGGGAACTGCATCGGGCTCCGCCTCGGGAACTGCATCGGGCTCCGCCTCGGGAACTGCATCGGGCTCCGCCTCGGGAACTGCATCGGGCTCCGCCTCGGGAACTGCATCGGGCACCGCCTCGGAAACAGCATCGGGCACCGCCTCGGCATCGGCCTCTGGAACAGCATCGGGCACCGCCTCGGGAACGGGCACCGCCTCGGAAACTGCATCGGGCACCGCCTCGGGAACGGGCACCGCCTCGGGAACTGCATCGGGCTCCGCCTCGGGAACTGCATCGGGCTCCGCCTCGGGAACTGCATCGGGCTCCGCCTCGGGAACTGCATCGGGCACCGCCTCGGGCACCTCCTCGGGAACGGGCACCGCCTCGGGAACAGCATCGGGCACCGCCTCGGGAACAGCATCGGGCACCGCATCGGCCTCCGGAACAGCATCGGGCTCCGCCTCGGGAACTGCATCGGGCACCGCATCGGGCACCGCCTCGGGCACAGCATCGGGCACCGCCTCGGGCACCGCCTCGGGAACTGCATCGGGTTCCGCCTCGGGAACAGCATCGGGCACCGCATCGGCCTCCGGAACAGCATCGGGCTCTGCCTCGGGAACGGCCTCGGGCCCCGCCTCGGCCTCCGGAACAGCAGCGGGCACCGCATCGGGAACGACCTCGGCCACCGCCTCCGGAACAGCATCGGGCACCACCTCGGCCTCCAGAACAGCAGCGAGCACCGCATCGGGAACGGCCTCGGGCACCACCTCGGCCTCCGGAACAGCAGCGAGCACCGCATCGGGAACGGCCTCGGGCATCGCCTCGGCCTTTGGAACAGCAGCGGGCACCGCATCGGGAACGGCCTCCTGGACGGCAGCGGCCCGCTCGGGAACAGTAGTTGCCTGTCTCCTCCTCCGCCCTCTACGATGGCGAGTCGGTGGCGTTGAGTCGGCCATCTTGTGCTGTGGTGCTGGGCTGGCGGCCATCTTGGGCTGTGGCGCTAGGCTGGCGGCCATCTTGGGCTGTGGCGCTAGGCTGGCGGCCATCTTGGGTTGTGGCGCTGGGTTAGCGGCCATCTTGGGTTGTGGGGCTGGGCTGGCGGCCATCTTGGGTTGTGGGGCTGGGCTGGCGGCCATCCTGTGCTGTGGGGCGGCGGCCATCCTGTGCTGTGGCGCTGAGCTGGCGGCCATCCTGTGCTGTGGCGCTGAGCTGGCGGCCATGCCACGCAGCGTCGCTTGGTTGGCGGCCATTTGGTGCCGCTGCACAGGTCTGGCGGCCATCTGGTACCACGGCGCTGGCTCAGCTGATCTGCATTTCCCCTCTCCTCTCGGGACATACTGGGGAAATAACAGCCCCCATCCGAATCCCGGTTCGATGGGAGGCCACAGTGGCGATCGCTGCCGGACCTCCTCTCGACCGCTTGCTCCGGAGCGACCTCCCCTAGTCCCCCGGAACACCACTTGGCGAGAGCCCTCAAAACCATTACGCTTGCTGGCTGATGAAGACATGGCAGCAGACATACCGCTGGATCCTTGTTTGATGGAGTCCTTCTGTCACGATAGGGTTTAGGAGAAACACAAAACGAGGGTAGGATCCATTTGCAAGTATGGGATTTATTACAGGAAGGTAAAAAATACAAAATAAACAGTCATGAGAGACAAATCAAACAAAAGAGGGAACCGGATGAAACGGATAGTAAACTCGGAGGAACAAGAAGGTAAAGGGAAAGACTCGGGGAACGAGCACAACTCACACATAGGGTAAGGACTCCATAATGACAACAGAGAAAGACAGCTCTATATAGGGAAACTAATGACAGAGGATTGTCAACACCTGTGCAATTTAATTGGAGTGCAATTACTGTGAAGACGGAACCAGACTAGAGGAATTAAAGTGCCTATGGTGAAGTGCCTAAAGGGAAGTGAGCTCACTAGGGAACACCCAGGAAAACAGAGACTGGCAGCGTGACACATGCTCTATTATACTATTGTTAGCAATTTCTTTATCGTCCAATTTATCTGGTGTACACACTTTTATTTTCATAATAAACTTGTTTGTTAGATTATACACAGTTACAGTGGTCTATAATAAATATTGACAGGTTTTATTCAAGCTGTTTAGAATGATTGCAGTAGGCTAATTTTTTGAAATGTAAATAAAAAAAAATAATAAAAATAAATAAATAAAAAACATTGGAAAACAATAACTGTTGTACATTTTTATACATTTTGTATAATTTCATAGTTTATGCATTATAGTTATAAAAACAAATAAATTTAGCCACTCACATAGAAATCTTATAGGCCTTATCCTTTTCTGACAGTTTTAGGGATTTTTAAAAATCCTAAAAAACCTTATTTGTGCTGCAAATCATAATTTCAAAATCAAAAAGTAAATATTCAGTTCATGCTTTATAAAGCCTTGTCCCAATATTAATAGTCAGTAGTAAGCAGTTTATAAATACAGCTATAAAAAACTTGTTCTTGGTTTATAAGCACATTTATTAAAAAGGAGAGTAAAGGGTCAGTTATCTTCCTATGAAAAATAAAAAAATAAAAATAAACAAACAACAACACAGATTGATACAGAACTCAGAAATTTTATTGTGGATTTATGATAAAATCAGCCTGTAAATGAATTCATACTCCTCCAAGAAGACACAAGTTCACAGCAAACTTTTTTAACATGAAGCTAATATACTGAAGATGTTAAATTGCGAATGGGTTTAGGATACCTTAAATGGTGTGGCCATAGCGATTTATTAAAGTAACATAAAAAAATACAATCGTTATTTTAGTATATCTTTAAAATTTTTCATTCCAACTCTTCATAATTTTTTATATACGTAGAAGTCATCATTTGAAGGAAGCACAGTAAGTTTCATAGCTTTATCATTTTCAAGAGCCAGCATAAATTTAAAATATCATAACTTATAAATCAAGCTTGCAATTCTTAGTTCCAATAATGACCACCAGATGGAGCTATAGGATTACTTTTAAATAATTATTGTAAAACAAGTATGATTTAAATCATTTATAGAAATCTTTCAAAGAAAAATAATATGTATTTTATGTATTTTACTGATAAAATGACCCTCACTTAATTAGAATAACAAGCTGAAGTATTGTGAACTGTATATTAAGAATAATTCTTTATAAGCTTTATGGACAGATACGTTTTGAGTGACTCTTGAAGGTTCAGCACCACATCCTCTTTTACCACTGTTTAAAGAATTTATCTTACAGAACAGGTGTGAATGAATTTTGGATAGCTTGAATGATTTTGCGTGGTGATTTTTTGAAATAACAGTAAAAAAGTAACCAGTAAATGTCTTTTATTTTTTTAAAGTGCAGCTTCTAAACACTTCAAAAAAATGTACACATAGCAGACAAGTCATTCTGAGGAAATATGCATAGTTTCATGACTATACAACATTATATGGATGATAGAAAATTAAAAAACTATCATACATCTGATGTCACTCTGTCCCTCTGTCACTGTGGTTAATGTGTGTGTGTGTGTGTGTGTGTTTGTGTGTGTGTTAAGTGAATTAGGTGTGAAACTATCAGGGAGCATTTAGTCTCCAGCGCCAACATTTTACAGAACTGCCACTTTCCTGGAGTCTCAGAATTACAATGTGTCAGGTTCTGAGAGATCTAAGATTCCAAAAAATTATTTAATTAGAATACTATGAAGTATTGTGAAATACTATATATTAAGACTTTATATATAGGCTTAATTAACAGATTAGAGTGACTCGTGAAGGACCAGCACCACCTCCTCTTGTCCGATGGTTTGAGGAATATATCTTCCAGAATCCGGGATTAAGATTTAGGAGCTCATTTTTATTCCACCTCCTTTCCTGAAAGTCTGTCTTGCAGAATTGACTAAAAATTAATCTTCACATTAATTCCTAATTATTTTGCAATTCTTTTTGTCAGTTCTTCTTGACCTGTTTTTCTCTTCCAGCTTTCCTGGACTATTGTATAGCACTCATAAATGATTAAATAAAAAATAATGGTAGCTATTAAGATTGATATGGTTTGGAATTGGTAAAATGTGCTTGGAAAAAAATCACAATAAAACAATGTTTTAATGTTTAATTTGGAATATTAACTGACATGAATGAATGCTATATAAATATTGTTCATGTTAACATAATGTTTATAAATGAAATCTTATTGTAAAGTGTTACTAAAGTTATATATATATATATATATTGTTCTGTGAATGTGATTTTAAAGTCTAGATGATTCGGATTAACCCTTTAACTGCCATATCATTTAAAACCTCACTGCCAGAGGGATATTGTGAATGCATGTGCCCGCTGGGCACAGTTTACCTGATGCCACCGGGGTGGCGATGGCATTGGTGGCTTGAGCCTGCCATCGCTGCTTGCAGCTATATTTATTATTATTATTCCGCTTCTCCAAAATGAATCGCATTTTTGAGGGCCTAAACATGCTCAAAAAGTCATGAAACTTTGCACACACCTCATACCTGGCGAAAATTTACGTCTGATATGGGTTTCAGAAGTGGGTGTGGCAAAATGGCTCGACAGCGCCACCTTTAGACGTTCAACGGTGTGCGCCTCGAGCTATGTTTCACGTACATGCACGAAAATTAGCACACACATGTAACATACCAATACCTACAAAAAAGACTCTTGGACCAAAATTCTAAATCCAACAGGAAGTCAGTTATTTTTAATATTATGAGCAAATTTTGTGTCATTTTTGTCATTTCCATGCTTCGTATTTTAACGAACTCCTCCTAGAGATTTATTCAGATCAATACCAAATTTGGTATGCCTAATCTAAAGGCCTTTGCAATGTTAAATTGCGAAGATCTTGAGTTTTCGTCAAAGGGCGTGTCCGTGGCGGCCTGGCGAATTTCGATGATTCGCCATGAAACAGGAAGTTGCTATAACTCACACATACAATGTCTAATCTGCCCCAAACTTCACATGTTGGATAAGACTCCTGACCTAAACAGATTGACATGCCCATATACAGTTATAGTCATAGCGCCACCTATTGGCTACAGGAAGTGACATATTTTACGCTGCGACAAACTACTCCTAGAAATTTTTGACATCAATGTCTTTTTTGTGGTCAGTCTATTCTAAAGGCATATGCGATGTTAAATTGTGAAGATCTTGAGTTTTCATTAAAGGGCGTGTCCATGACGCCGTGACAAAGTTCAATGTCTCGCCATGGGAATTAAATATGTTATAACTCAGGCATAAAATGTCCGATCTTCCCCAAACTTCACATGTGTGATAAGAGTCCTGGCCTGAACACATCTGAAGGCCAATATTCCATGGGGTGTGGATAAATGGCTCGATAGCGCCACCTATACACTTTCAATAGAGTGCGCCTCGTGCTGTGTTTCACGTACATGTACAAAAATCGGTACACATATGTAACACTCCAATACCTACAAAAAAGTATCTTGGTACGAAATCCGAATCCCAACAGGAAGTAGGTTATTTAGAATTTTCTCTGCAAAATTGATGTTGTTTTGGCCATTTTCAGGGGTTGTACTTTAACGAACTCCTCCTAGAGATTTATTCAGATCAACACCAAACTTGGTCAGTTAAATCTAAAGGCCTTTGCGATGTTAAATTGCGAAGATCTTGAGGTTTCGTTAAAGGGCGTGTCCATTGCGGCCTGACAAATTTCGATGTTTCGCCATGAAAAGGAAGTAGCTGTAACTCAGACATACAATGTCCAATCTGCCCCAAACTTCACGTTTGATAAGACTTCTGCCCTGAACAGATCTACATGCCCATATTCAGTCATAGTCATAGCGCCACCAGCTGGCAACAGGACGTGACATGTTTTACGCTGCGACAAACTACTCCTAGAAATAGTATGACATTAGATTAGACTGACCACAAAAAAAACATTTAAGGCCTGTGCAATGCTAAATTATGGAGATCTTGTTTTTTTTTTAAAGGGCGTGTCCATGGCGCCATGACAAAATTTGTTGTTTCGCCACAGTAAAGGAAGTTGTTGTAACTCAGGCATAACATGTTCGATCTTCCCCAAACTTCACATGTTCGATAAGAGTCCTGCCCTGAACACAACTGAAGGCCAATATTCCATTATAATGATAGTGCCACCTGCTGGCAACAGGAAGATTGGCACATATATGGAATAACTTTGATATATTCCACTTACATTTATGAGTTTAAATGCATATTTCTCACCGCTCACCTATTTACTGAAGGCACTCGCTGCCGGTGAGCCCGGGTGCGAGGGCCCGTTCATCGCTGCTTGCAGCTTTAATTAGGGCCCGAGCACCGATGGTGTGAGGACCCTCTTGGAATTGCTCCGTTTATTATTATTATTATTATTATTATTATTATTAGGGCCCGAGCACCGATGGTGTGAGGACCCTCTTGTTTCTGTGTTGTTTATTATTATTATTATTATTATTATTATTATTTTTCTGAAACTTTCTCGAAAAGTCATGAAACTTGGCACACACGTCAGAGCTGGAAAAATATTAGGTATGCAATGGTTTGCTAAGGTGGGTGTGGCAAAATGGCTCGACAGCGCCACCTATAAATTTTCAACGAAGTGCATCTTGAGCTACGTTTCACGTACTTGTATGAAAATCGGTACACACATGTAACACACCAATATCTACAAAAAAGTCTCTTGGTACGAAATCCAAATTCCAACAGGAAGTCAGTTATTATTTTTTTTCTCATCCAAAATTTTGTCATTTTTGCCATTTCCGGAGGTTGTACTTTAACGAACTCCTCCTAGAGATTTATTCAGATCAACACCAAAGTTTGTCAGTGTAATCTAAAGGCCTTTGCGATGTTAAATTGCGAAGATCTAGAGTTTTCGTTTGAGGGCGTGTCTGTGGCGGCTTGGCGAATTTCGATGTTTCGCCATGAAAAATGAAGTTGCTATAACTTAGACATAAAATGTCCAATCTGCACCAAACTTCACATGTTTGATGAGACTCCTGACCTGAACAGATCAACATTCCCAAATTTAGTTATAGTCATAGCGCCACCTGCTGGCAACAGGAAGTGAATGCCTTACGCTGCAATGAACTACTCCTAGAAATCTAATAAAATCTAAATTGTGTTATGGTCAGTTTAATCTAAAGGCCTTTGCGATAGTGAATTGTGATTATCTTGAGTTTTCGATAAAGGGTGTGTCCTTGGCGGCGTGACAAAGTTTGATGTCTCGCCATGAGAATAAAATTTGTAACTCAGGCATAAAATGTCTGATCTTCCCCAAACTTCACATGTTTGATAAGAGTCCTGGCCTGAACACAACTGAAGGCCAATATTCCATTGGGTGTGGCAAAATGGCTCCATAGCGCCACCTATACATTTTCAACGGAGTGCACCTCGAGCTATGTTTCACGTGCATTTACAAAAATCAGTGCACACATGTAACACACCAATACCTACAAAAAAGTCTCTTGGTACGAAATCCGAATCCCAACAGGAAGTCGGTTATTTAGAATTTTCTCTGCAAAATTGGCAGTTTTTTTGCCATTTTCAGGGGTTGTACTTTAACGAACTCCTCCTAGAAATTTATTCCGATCAACACCAAACTTGGTCAGTTAAATCTAAAGACCTTTGCAATGTTAAATTGCGAAGATCTTGAGGTTTCGATAAAGGGCGTGTCCATGGCGGCCTGACAAATTACGATGTTTCACCATGAAAAAGGAAGTTGCTGTAACTCAGACATACAATGTCCAATCTGCCCCAAACTTCACATGTTAGATAAGACTTCTGCCCTTAACAGATCTACATGCCCATATTCAGTTATAGTCATAGCGCCACCTGCTGGCAACAGGAAGTGACATGTTTTATGCTGCCACAAGCTACTCCTAGAAATCTTTTGACAGAAATGTAATTTTTTTGTGGTCAGTCTAATCTAAAGGCCTGTGCAATGTTAAATTATGGAGATCTTGAGTTTTTGTTAAAGGGCGTGTCCATAACGCCTTGGCACAATTTGATGTCTCGCCACAGCAAGAGAAGTTGTTGTAACTCAGGCATAAAATGTTCGATCTTCCCCATACTTCACATATTCGATAAGAGTCCTTCCCTAAACACATCTGAAGGCCAATATTCCATTAAAATGATAGCACCACCTGCTGGCAACAGGAAGATTGGAACATATATGGAATATAATTTGATATATTCCAATTATATTTATGACTTTAAATGCATATTTCTCGCCGTTCACCTTTTTACTAATGCCACTCGCTGGCGGGGAGCCCGGGTGCGAGGGCCCGTTCATCGCTGCTTGCAGCTTTAATTAGGGCCCGAGCCAATGGGCGCAGGGCCCTATTGTTCCCCTAAGGATTATTCTTATTATTTTTTTTTTTTTTTAACCTTCCGGGGGTTTTTGGGGGCCTTAACATACTCAAAAACTCTTGAAAATTGGCATACACATTGGAACCTGCGGCCATCAGGTCGCCGCAGAGACTGGAACCCGGGCGTGGCATAGGAGCTCTACAGCGCCCCCTGGAACACCGTCAGAAAATCCTGAACCATAGCTCACACATACCTACATGTATTTATATGAAACTCAGTACACTTATAGATCTCACTGAGCCGAACAACTTTCACACTCTATGTCATAGGCTCCGCCCAACAGGAAGTCAGCTATTCAGGGCTGTTTAAAAAAAGCATGCTCTGGAATTTGAAATACTCCTCTGAGGTTTTCCACCCGTTCGCCACAAAACTTGGTGAACATGATCTCAAGACATTGAGGATGAAAAATTGCGAGGGGATTTTTGATATCTCGAACGGTTCGCCCCGTGGTGAGGCGTTGAAATTATGGCACAAAATTTGAAACAGGAAGTGCCTAATAACATCTGCGTACATTTCCTGAGTTTCATCAAACTTCATCGGTTTGTTTATTGTAATATGTTACTCGCATATATGTAACTATAAGGTGTCAAAGTTACAGCGCCACCAACTGGCAGCAGGAAGTGTGTCATTTTCAAAATTCTTTTAATTCAGCGTCTTATTTTTACTTGATTTGCTTCAAACTTCATCAGAATAATGACAAAATACAGCTGATGTAAATCTGTTGTGGGTATACTGATATCTAATATAGTGTTGCCATGGCAACGTGTCAAACTTGAATATTCTGTTATGGTGATTTTGAGGCAGACAACAAGCTCAGATTTACATTAAACTCAGAACACATATCCGTATTAATGATATCTAGACAATGGCATAAGCTTTTAAAAGGACGTGATAGAGGCACTCTATAGCGCCACCTTTTGTCAAAAGTGGGGGGGTTAGTTTTAGCTACAGACACCAAACTTGGTACATAAATTGTTCTTATCAAGACGGACAATTTTCTAATTCACAGTCATAAGCTACGACCAACAGGAAGTCAGCTATTTTGATTTGAATATGTATTTTTGGCAAATTCGGCTGTGAATTAATGCATACTCCTCACAGGGGAAGTGCACTATACACACCAAACTTTGTCTACATGTTGAAAAAACATTGAGGAACTTAAATTGCGAATGGATTTTGGATAGCTTGAACGGTTTTGCCGTGGTGATTTTTTGAAATAACAGTAAAAAGGGAAACATTAATTGTCTGGTATTTTTAAATTGCAGCTTCCAAACATTTCAAAACCATTTTTCATTTAGAGAACATGCGATTCTGAGGAAATATGCATAGTTTCACAACTTTACAACACTGTAAGATTAAAATAAAATTATAAAACTGTCAGACATCTGATCTCACTCTCTGGCATTGTCTCTGTGTGAGGGAAGGGGGGGGGGTGCTTGAGGACCTGCCTGACAGAGAGAGAGAGAGATAGGGAGAGAGAGAGAGAGTTGACATCTCTTTAATCACCAGAAAAAAAAACTGTAATTGTGTGTTGTTGATTTTTTTCATCATTACAGCTTAAGAAATCACTCTATCATTTTCTATCATTTTTAGGGACGAAAAAAACCTAGTACAATTTGTAATCTTGCTGATTTAACAGTAAAACAGTTCAGCTCACAGATAAAGACTAACCTGTAATGCAGGCAAACATATTTTACAAATGCTTATAGATCAATAAAATTGTTAAAAATGCTTTTTCACAAAGTACATAATAATAAGGCACGTTGATATTCTGATGACATTTTTTTCCAAGTACATTTTACCAATTTCAAATCACATCAATCTTAATAAATACTATAGATCTGGTATTTCATGATTTATGAGTGATATATATAATTGTCCTCGATGGCTGGAAGTGAAATACTCATATTCAGGAGTGCTGAATTTTTAGGCATGTCTTCTTGTCATGCATTGGTCATTGAGCTCATTGTAGCGATGCTTCAGGTGTTGAAATAGATTTGTTATAGATTATACAGGTTCACTGTTTGAAGAGTGTATACAGTATGTTTATGTGGTGCAGACGCAGTAGCGAGAGCATGTTATTGTTACGCAAAAACACATTAAAATAATGTGCGAGCATGAATCTCTCCGCTTGCATGCACATTTCCTTTACTTTGACAAAAAACGCGTCCTCTGATACATGCTGCTTTTGCTCGGAGAGCGTGCGCGCACTTAAAACTCGTTTCCTCTGCTCAAACTGTGTCCTGTGCACTCACAACTCTCTCTATGCTCATGCGCTAGATATTCATTCTTTTCACACCTTTCTACTTCTAACCTTTTCTGTTCACATCTTTTACCATGTGCAGTGTGAATGCTCTGATCCATTAACATGGGCTCTGAAAAAAATATGCATTACAGATAGAGCTTGTGAACCTGGCCTTGCATAGGTATATGCACAGTCTGTCCTGTTCTCCTGCTCCATTTAGGAACGCTTCATTCGGACTGGTTCAGATAGCAACACCAAACTTGCAGTGTGTAATACCTATCATGGCCACCACCAGATGGAGCTATAGGATTACTTTTAAATAATTGTTTTAGAAACGTCTATAAAGCATTTAAATCATTTATAAAAATCTTTCAAAGTAAAACAATATGTATTTTAAAAAGCTAATGAATTTTACTGGTAATATAGTTTTATATAATAATTTCAGAAATGTTTATAGATCAATAAAAGTATTTTAAAAAATGGTTATAGATCATGAAAAGTGCGAATAAGCTCTCTTTGGATTACATTAGTTAATGCATTAACTAACATGAACTAACAATGAACAATCTATTTTTCAGATAATCTATTAATCTTTTTTATGTTAGTTATTCCTATCATTAAAAATATTATTATTTATGTTTTTTCACAGTACATAAACTAATTTTAAAATAAAAATGTAATAAAAAAAATATTATTAATAATGTATTAAAATATTTTAACTAAGCTTTAATTAACATTTATATAAACACTTATATTGAAAGAGACTGAAATTGAAGTAATTTTTACTTTTAAAAACCACTTGTAAGACACAGTTAACAAATGCAGTGAGCAGATGAAAGGACAGAACAACAAAGATATATAGTGCCCCCTATTGGCAACAGGAAGTGTCATATTTTACACTGCGACAAACTACTCCTAGAAATTTTTTGACATTTAATGTCTTTTTCGTGGTCAGTCTATCTTGAGTTTTTGTTAAGGGTCGTGTCCATGGCGCCATGACAAAATTGATGTCTCGCCATAGGAAGAGAAGTTGTTGTAACTCAGGCATAAAATATTCGATCTTCCCCAAACTTCAAATGTTTGATAAGAGTCTTGGCCTGAACACATCTGAAGGAAAATATTCCATTATAATGATAGCGCCACCTGCTGGCAAAAAGAAGATTGGCACATATAAATGACTTTGACATATTCCACTTATATTTACGACTTTAAATGCATATTTCTCGCCGTTCGCTTTTTTTACTAAAGCCGCTTGCTGGTGGTGAGCCCGGGTGCGAGGGCCCGATCATCGCTGCTTGCAGCTTTAATTAGGGCTCAAGCCCAAAGGGCGAGAGGCCTATTGTTTTCCTTAGGATTATTTTTTATTATTATTATTATTATTATTATTATTATTATTATTTTTTTCCAACGTCTCGGGGGCTTTTGGGGCCCTTAACGTGCTTAAAAAGTCTTGAAAATTGGCACACAGATTGGAACCTGCGGCCATTAGGGCCGGGCAGAGACTGATACACGGGCGTGGCACAGGGGCTCCACAGCGCCCCCTGGAATATGGAGGGCCATATATCATACATTCTTGCTCGTAGACGTATGAAACTCGGTACACATATAAATCTCATCAATCCAAACAACTTTTGTATTGCATATCATAGGCTCCGCCCAACAGGAAGTTGGCTATTTAGGGTTTAGTATTCAAATTTTTCGTCAAAGTTGTGGGGGCTTTGGGGGTCCTTAACATACTCAAAAACTCTTGAAAATTTGCGCACACTTTGGAATCTGTGGCCTTTAGGAGCCTGCAGAGGCTGGGACCCGGGCGTGGCACAGGGGCTCTACGGCGCCCCCTGGAACACAGTCAGAAATGTTGATGTATAGCTCACACATACTTGCACATATTCATATGAAACTCAGTACACATATAGATCTCATCGTGCCGAACAACTTTCGTATTGCATGTCATAGGCTCCACCCAACAGGAAGTCAGCTATTTAGAGTTATGTAAAAAGCGCATGCTCTGGAATTTGAAATACTTGTCATAGGTTTTTTTCTCGATTGTCGCCAAACTCGGTCAACATGATCTCAAGACACTGGGGATGAAAAATTGCCAGGGGATTTTTGATATCTCGAACGGTTTGCTCGTGGCGAGGCGTTGAAATTATGGCGAGAAATGAGAAACAGGAAGTGTCTAATACCGTCCACATACATTTCCTGATTTTAATCAAACTTCATCAGATTATTCGTTGTATGATGTCGATTGCATATATGTGACTATTAGGAGTCAAAGTTATAGCGCCACCAACTGGCAGAAGGAAGTGTGTCATTTTCAAAATGATTTGAATTCAGCATCTTATTATTACTCGATTTGCTTCAAACTTCATCAGAATAATGTTAAAACACAGCCGATATAAATCTGCAAGGGGGATATTGATATCTAAAAAATTGTTGCCGTGGCAACATGTCAAACTGGAATACTTCTCAGGTGATTTTGAGGCAAATAACATACTTAGAATTTCACAAAACTCTGAACACACATCAGTATTTCTGATAGGAACTTAAATTGTGAATGGATTTTGGATAGCTTGAATGGTTTTGCCGTGGTGATTTTTTTAAATGACCTTACAAAGGGAATCATTATTGTATTTTTAAATTGCAGCTTCCAAACACGTCAAAGAATTTTTTCATACAGATGAAAAAGTCATTCTGAGGAAATATGCATAGTTTAACGACTTTACAACACTGTATGGATAACAGAAAATTAAAAAACTGTCAGACATCTCATCTCACTCTGTCCCTCTGTTTGAGTATATGTGCTTCAGACTTCCATTGTCTGAGAGAAATAGCGCCCCTACAGGTTCAATTCCCGGACTTTTACTTTCACTTTTAAATCGGTTAAAAATACAAACAAATACTTAGATTTAATTCACACTGACAAGCTAAACCAACATATCTGATTATTACCGGTTCAGGGCTCATGGATAAATTATTTCTGGCCAGAGATACGTGAGAAATAGGAGAGATGAATCACCGCTGTGATCACGAGCGTCTGGAGTAAAGAGCTCAGAGAAAACGAATTTATTCCTGTTTTAAAGCTTTTAAAAATAAATTATTACAGCGATATCACACAATCAACCAATTAGAACACACCAAGAGCTAAATTCAGATGTTTTTGAACTGTTTGTGCGAAAATGAAATATTTGTGGCTGCCTATCTGAAATCACGCCTCCGATCAGCGCGTACAGTGTCCAGCTCAAAACAAACGAATTTATTCTTGTTTAAGAGCTTTTTTAAATAAAATATTACCACAAATGCACACAATAAACCCACTGTAACACAACAAGAGGTAAATGCAGGTGTTTGTGACCAGTTTAAGTGTGCAAGACTATTTGAAAGCGCGACTGGCAGAATAACATCTCTCGAGCTGCAGGTTTCTGCCTTTCGTCGTACGAACGAACACATCACGGACAAGATTATTTCAAAATACATAATAGCTTGGCGAATATAAACGAAAACAGCCACGTGAACATAAACTGGATCTACTGGATTTGAATATTAAAGAGACCACATTTACCACTTGCTTCTGTCTTCAATTTTAATCTATATAAAAAAGGAAACTCATTCGACTTGGCTGCTTTTTTAATGTGTGCGTATTTATTTATTTACCTTTTTATACATTTTGTATAATTTCATAGTTTGTGTATTACAATTATAAAAACAAAAATAAATTTAGCCACTCACATAGAAATAGCTTAGGCCTTAAACTTTTTCTGACAGTTTTAGGGATTTTTAAAAATCCTAAAAAAAACTTATTTGTGCTGCAAATAATAATTTCAAACTCATTTGATACTGACCTATGACATCCTGTGACATTATATTTATTTGAATTTACATAATCTCATGGATGTAACAGTAAATCTGTTCAGCTCACAGATCAATACTAAGCTGTAATGCAAGCAGAACTTTCACAAATGCTTATGAGTCATTTAAGGATTTGATAACACTGTAAAATAATGTCTAATTTGTTAACATTAGCAAATGCATTGATAACACTTTATAATAACTGCACTCATTAGTAAATAGTCAGTTCATGCTTTATAAAGCCTTGTCCCAATATTAATAGTCAGTAGTAAGCAGTTTATAAATACAGCTATAAATAGCTTGTCCTTGGTTTATAAGCACATTTATTAAAAAGGAGAGTAAGTTATCTTCCTATGAAAAATAAAAGATAAAAATAAACAAACAACAACACAGATTGATACAGAACTCAGAAATTTTATTGTGGATTTATGATAAAATCAGCCTGTAAATGAATTCATACTCCTCCTCATACTACTCCATACTCCTTTTTCAACATGATGCCAATATACTGAGATGTTAAATTGTGAATGGGTTTAGGATAGCTTAAATGGTGTTGCCATAGAGATTTATTAAAGTAACATAAAAAATACAATAGTTATTTTACTATATCTTTAAAATTTTTCATTCTAACTCTTCATAATTTTTTATATAAGTAGAAGTCCTCATTTGAAGGAAGCACAGTAAGTTTCATAGCTTTATCCTTTTCAAGAGCCAGCATAAAATTAAAACTATCATAACTTATAAATCAAGCTTGCAATTCTTAGTACCTATAATGGCCACCAGAGGGAGCTATAGGATTACTTTTAAATAATTATTGTAGAAACGAGTATGATTTAAATAATTTATAGAAATCTTTCAAATAAAATAATATGTATTTTAGGAATTTTACTGATAAAATGACCCTCACTTAATTAGAATAACAAGCTGAAGTATTGTGAACTGTATATTAAGAATAATTCTTTATAGGCTTTATGGACAGATACGTTTTGAGTGACTCTTGAAGGTTCAGCACCACATCCTCTTTTACCACTGTTTAAAGAATTAATCTTACAGAACAGGTGTGAATGAATTTGGGATAGCTTGAATGGTTTTGTCGTGGTGATTTTTTGAAATAATAGTAAAAAAGGAACCAGTAAATGTCTTTTTATTTTTTTAAAGTGCAGCTTCTAAACACTTCAAAAAAAATGTACACATAGAAGACCAGTCATTCTGAGGCATATTTCCTCAGAATGACTGGTCTCATGACAATAGTTTCATGACTATACAACACTATATGGATGATAGAAAATTAAAAAACTATCATACATCTGATGTCACTCTGTCCCTCTGTCACTGTAGGTAATGTGTGTGTGTGTGTTAAGTGAATTAGGTGTGAAACTATCAGGGAGCATTTAGTCTCCAGCGCCAACATTTTACAGAACTGCCACTTTCCTGGAGTCTCCAGAATTACTCGGTGTCAGGCTCTGAGAGACTTAAGATTCCAAAAAATGATTTAATTAGAATACCATGAAGTATTGTGAAATACTATATATTAAGGCTTTATATATAGGCTTTATGAACAGATTAAAGAGACTCGTGAAGGACCAGCACCACCTCCTCTTGTTCGATGGTTTGAGGATTAAGATTTAGGAGCTCATTTTTATTCCACCTCCTTTCCTGAAAGTCTGTCTTGCAGAATTGACTAAAAATTAATCTTCACATTATTTCCTAATTATTTTGCAATTCTTTTTGTTAGTTCTTCTTGACCTGTTTTTCTCTTCCAGCTTTCCTGGACTATTGTATAGCACTCATAAATGATTAAATAAAAAATAATGGTAGTTATTAAGATTGATATGGTTTGGAATTGGTAAAATGTGCTTGGAAAAAAATCACAATAAAACAATGTTTTAATGTTTAAGTTTGGAATATTAACTGACATGAATGAATGCTATATAAATATTGTTCATGTTAACATAATGTTTATGAATGGAATCTTATTGTAAAGTGTTACTAAAGTTATATATATATATATTGTTCTGTGAATGTGATTTTAAAGTCTAGATGATTCGGATTAACCCTTTAACTGCCATATCCTTTAAAACCTCACTACCAGAGGGATATTGTGAATGCATGTGCCCGCTGGGCACAGTTTACCTGATGCCACCGGGGTGGCGATGGCACTGGTGGCTTGAGCCCGCCATCGCTGCTTGCAGCTATATTTATTATTATTATTATTCTTCTCCAAAATGAATCGCATTTTTGAGGGCCTAAACATGCTCGAAAAGTCATGAAACTTTGCACACACCTCAGAACTGGCGAAAATTTACGTCTGATATGGGTTTCAGAAGTGGGTGTGGCAAAATGGCTTAACAGCGCCACCTATACACGTTCAAGGGTGTGCGCCTCGAGCTACGTTTCATGTAAATGTATGAAAATCGGTATACACATGTAACTCTCCAATACCTACAAAAAAGTCTCTTGGAGCAAAATCCGAAACCCAACAGGAAGTCGGTTATTTCTAATATTATGAGCAAATTTTGTGTCATTTTTGTCATTTCCATGCTTTGTATTTTAACGAACTCCTCCAAGAGATTCATTCAGATCAACACCAAATTTGGTATGCCTAATCTAAAGGCCTTTGCGACGTTAAATTGCGAAGCTTTTGAGTTTTCGTTGAAGGGCCTGTGTGTGGCGGCCTGGCGAATTTCGATGATTCGCCATGAAACAGGAAGTTGCTATAACTCAGACATACAATGACCAATCTGCCCCAAACTTCACATGTTTGATGAGACTCCTGACCTGAACAGATTGACTTGCCCATATTCAGTTATAGTCATAGCGCCACCTATTGGCAGCAGGAAGTGACATATTTTACACTGCGATGGACTACTCCTAGAAATTTTATGACATCAATGTATTTTTTGTGGTCAGTCTAATCTAAAGGCCTGTGCGATGTTAAGTTGTGAAGATCTTGAGTTTTCGTTGAAGGGCGTGTCCATGGCGCCATGTCAAAGTTTGATGTCTCGCCATGGGAGTAGAAGTTGTTGTAACTCAGTCATAAAATATCAGATCTTGCCCAAACTTCACATGTTTGATAAGAGTCCTGACCTGCACACGTCTGGAGGCTAATATTCCATTGGTTGTGGCAAAATGGCTCGATAGCGCCACCTATACATTTTCAATGGAGTGCGCCTCGAGCTACATGTCATGTACATGTACGAAAATCGGTAAACATATGTAACACACCAATAGCTACAAAAAAGTATCTTGGTACGGAACCCGAATCCCAACAGGAAGTCGGTTATTTTTAATTTTCCCTGCAAAATTGGTGTTGTTTTTGTCATTTTCAGGGGTTGTATTTTAACGAACTCCTCCTAGAGATTTATTCAGATCAACACCAAACTTGGTCAGTGTAATCTAAAGCCCTTTGTGATGTCAAATTGCGAAGGAATTGAGGTTTCGTTAAAGGGCGTGTCCATGGCGGCCTGACAAATTTCGATGATTCGCCATGAAAAATGATGGTGCTATAACTCACACATACAATGTCCAATCTGTCCCAAACTTCACATGTTTGATAAGACTCTTCACCTGAACAGATCTACATGCCAATATTCAGTTATAGTCATAGCGCCACCTATTGGCAACAGGAAGTGACATGTTTTACACTGTGACAAACTACTCCTAGAAATTTTATGACATCAGTGTCTTTTTTATGGTCAGTCTAATCTAAAGACCTGTGTGATGTTTAGTTGTGAAGATCTTGATTTTTTGTTAAAAGGCGTGTCCATGGCGCCATGACGAAGTTCGAAGTCTCGCCATGGGAATAAAAGATGTTATAACTCAGACATAAAATGTCCGATCTTGCCCAAACTTCACATGTGTGATAAGGGTCCTGGCTTGAACACATCTGAAGGCCAATATTCCATTATAACGATAGCGCCACCTGCTGGCAACAGGAAGATTGGCACACATATGGAATTAACTTTGATATATTGCACTTATATTTATGAGTTTAAATGCATATTTCTCAACGTTCACCTTTTTACTAAAGCCACACGATGGCGGTGAGCCCGGGTGCGAGGGCCCGTTCATCGCTGCTTGCAGCTTTAATTAGGGCCCGAGCACCGAAGGTGTGAGGACCCTATTGTATCTGCTTCGTTTATTATTAGGGCTCAAGCCCGAAGGGGCGAAGAGCCCTATTGTTCTTCTAAGGATTATTCTTATTATTATTTTTTTTATTTTTTATTAAACCTTCCGGGGGGTTTTAGGGGCCTTAACATGCTCAAAAACTCTTGAAAATTGGCACACACATTGGAATCTGCAGCCATCAGGACGCTGCAGAGGCTGGGACCCGGGCGTGGCACAGGGACTCTACAGCGCCCCCTGGAACACCTTCAGAAATCTTGAACCATAGCTCACACACACTTGCATGTATTTATATGAGACTCGGTACACTTATAGATCTCATTAAGCCGAACAACTTTCACACTTTATGTCTTAGGCTCCGCCCAACAGGAAGTCAACTATTCAGGGCTGTTTAAAAAAAGCATGCTCTGGAATTTGAAATACTCCTCTGAGGTTTTCAACCCGTTCGTCACGAAACTCGGTGAACATGATCTCAAGACATTGGGGATGAAAAATTGCGAGGGGATTTTTGATATCTCGAACGGTTTGCAAGTGGTGAGGCGTTGAAATTATGGCGAGAAATGAGAAACAGGAAATGTCTAATAACGTCCACATACATTTCCTGAATTTGATCAAACTTCATTGGTTTGTTCGTTGGATGATACAGATCGTATATATGTGACTATTAAGAGTCAACGTTATAGCGCCACCAACTGGCAGCAGGAAGTGAGTCATTTTCAAAATGTTTTGAATTTAGCATCTTATTTTTACTCGATTTCCTTAAAACTTCATCAGAATAATGACAAAACACGGCCGATGTAAATCTGTTGTGGGGATATTGATATCTAATATGGCGTTGCCATGGCAACGTGTCAAACTTGAATGTTCTGTTATGGTGAGTTTGAGGCAGACAACAAGCTCAGACTTACATGAAACTCAAAATACATATCGGTATTATTGATAGCTAGACAATGGCAAAAGCTTTTAAAAGGGCGTGAAGGAGGCACGCTATAGCGCCACCTTTTGTCAAAAGTGGGGGGGTTAGTTTTAGCTACAGACACAAAACTTGGTACATAAATTGTTCTAATCAAGACGGACAACTTTCTAATTCACAGTCATAAGCTACGATCAACAGGAAGTCGGCTATTTTGATTTGAATGTGTATTTTTGAGATTTTACAGTTGTGAATTAATGCATACTCCTCACAGGGGAAGTACACTATACACACCAAACTTTGTCTACATGAAGAAAAACCATTGAGGAACTTAAATTGCGAACGGATTTTGGTTAGCTTGAACGGTTTTGTCGTGGTGAATTTTTGAAATGACAGTAAAAAGGGAAACATTAATTGTCTTGTATGTTTAAATTGCAGCTTCCAAACACTTCAAAGCATTTTTTTATACAAAGATCAAACCATTCTGAGGAAATATGCATAGTTTCACGACTTTACAACACTGTATGGATAAAAGAAAATTAAAAAACTGTCAGACTTCTCAACTGACATGATCTCACTCTGGCCACCCTGTCTGTGTGAGGGAAGGGAGGGGGAGAGGGAGGGGGAGTGTGAGGGGGTTGGTGACTGTGACAGTGTGTGTGGACTGTAGGGAGGGGCTGTCTGGCAGAGAGAGAGAGAGGGAGACCTAATCATCCCTTTAATAATCAGGAAAAAAAAAATTGTATTTTAAATTGTTATTGTTTTTGTTGTTGCTAATGGTGGTGTTTTTTCCTTACATTACAGGTTAAGAAATCTCTTAGGCCTTATCCTTTTCTGTCAGTTTTAAGGATTTAACAACATCCTAAGAACCCTAATTTGTGCTGCAAAAAATAATTTCAAACTCATTTGATACTGACCTATGACAACCTGTGACGTGACATGACATTTATTAATCTCATGGATGTAACAGTAAAACTCTTCAACTGACAGATAAAGCTGCAATGCAAGCAAAACTATTTCACAAATGCTTATAGGTCATTAAAATCATTACAAAACACTAATACATTATTTAAGGATTTGGTAACACTGTAAAATAATGTCTAATTTGTTAACATTATGCAGTATAACATAGTATGCAGTATTCATAGGGCACCAACTCCCAGAGGGGGCACCATCCCAGTTGCTCAAAAAAAAAAAAAAAAAAAAAAACATGCGCCATTCTCCCATCCGCACTCGCGACCGCTCACACCTCATGTTTGCGGCTGAATGTTCGTAATTGATGGATGGACATCTATGCCTGGGTATAGGACATCAGCAATCCGGCACAGAGAAAAGAAAACTAAAGAAAATAAAACAGGCATAAAGTTGTCTTGACATTGGACTTTCTAGAGTCTCAAATTTAGGGCCGGTCTCTAAAGTTACATGTGATATTGTTATACACTTTTCTAACGTCAGTAGCATTTGAAGAGAATGACTTACAGTCATAAAAACAACTGTAATTGTTCATCTAGGTGACAGCTATAATGCACAATTAAATTGAATGTTTGATATTTATTACAACAAACTGTAAGTCATATGTAAATTATGCTACTTTTTCACATGGGCTCAAATGCAAATTTGAAGCTCAATAGCATTTGAGAAGAAAGACTTGCAGTCACAAAACAATTGTAATGTGTTCATATAGGTGTCAGCTACAATGCACACCTTATAAATTTTTTATAAATATTAAAATAAAGTGTTACTAAAGTTATATATATTGTTCTGTGTATGTGATTTCAAAGTCTAGATTGGTCGGATTAACCCTTTAACTGCCGCATCCCTTAAAACTGATTGTCAGAGGGTTACTGTAAATGCTTATGCCCGCTGGGCACAGTTATCCTGATGCCACCGGGGTGGCGTTGCACTGATGGCTTGAGCGCGACATCGCTGCTTGCAGCTATATTTATTATTATTATTATTATTATTATTACGGTGCCAAATGAATCGCCTTTTTGAAGGCCTAAACATACTCAAAAAGTCAGGAAAATTTGCACACACCTCCGAACTGGCGAAAATTTACGTCTGATATGGGTTTCAGAAGTGGGCGTGGCAAAATGGCTCGATAGCGCCACCTATACACGTTCAGCGGTGTGCGCCTCGAGCAACGTTTCACGCACATGTATGAAAATCGGTACACACATGTAACACACCAAGACCTACAAAAAAGACTCTTCGAGCAAAATTCTAAACCCAACAGGAAGTCAGATAATTTTTATTTTATGAGCAAATTATTTGTCATTTTTGCCATTTCCATGCGTTGTATTTTAACGAACTCCTCCTAGAGATTAATTCAGATCAACACCAAATTTGGTATGCTTAATCTAAAGGCCTTTGCGATGTTAAATTGCGAAGATCTTGAGTTTTCGTTCAAGTTCGTGTCCGTGGCGGCCTGGCGAATTTCGATGATTCGCCATGAAAAATGAAGTTGCTATAACTCAGACATACAATGTCCAATCTGCCCCAAACTTCACATGTTTGATGAGACTCCCAAACTGAACAGATTGACATGCCCATATTCAGTTATAGTCATAGTGCCACCTATTGGCAACAGGAAGTGACATCTTTTACACTGCGACAAACTACTCCTAGAAATTTTATGACATCAATGTCTTTTTTGTGGTCAGTCTAATCTAAAGGCCTGTGCGATGTTAAGTTGTGAAGATCTTGAGTTTTCGTTAAAAGGCGTGTCCAATGGTGCCGTGACGAAGTTCGATGTCTCACCATGGGAACAACAGATGTTATAACTCAGTCATAAAATGTCCGATCTTACCCAAACTTCACATGTGTGGTAAGAGTCCTGGCCTGAACACATCTGAAGGCCAATATTCCATCGGGTGTGGCAAAATGGCTCGATAGCGCCACCTATTCACTTTCAACAAAGTGCGCTTCGAGCTATGTTTCACTTACATGTACAAAAATAGGTACGCACATGTAACACACCAATACCTACAAAAAAGTCTCTTGGTACGAAATCCGAATCCCAACAGGAAGTCGGTTATTTAGAATTTTCTCTGCAAATTTGGCATTGTTTTTGCCATTTTCAGGGGTTGTACTTTAACGAACTCCTCCTAGAGATTTATTCAGATCAACACCAAACTTGGTCAGTTAAATCTAAAGGCCTTTGCGATGTTAAATTGCGAGGATCTTGAGGTTTCGTTAAAGGGTGTGTCCATGGCGGCCTGACAAATTGCGATGTTTCGCCATGAAAATGGAAGTTGCTGTAACTCAGACATACAATGTCCAATCTGCCCCAAACTTCACATGTTAGATAAGATTTCTGCCCTTAACAGGTCTACATGCCCATATTCAGTTATAGTCATAGCGCCACCTGCTGGCAACAGGAAGTGACCTGTTTCACGCTGCGACAAACTACTCCTAGAAATCTTTTGACATTAATGTATTTTTTGTGGTCAGTATAATCTAAAGGTCAGTGCAATGTTAAATTGTGGAGATCTTCAGTTTTTGTTAAAGGGCGTGTCCATAACGCCAAGACAAAATTTGATGTTTCGCCACAGCAAGAGAAGTTGTTGTAACTCAGGCATAAAATGTTCAATCTTCCCCAAACTTCAAATGTTCGATAAGAGTCCTGTCCTGAACACATCTGAAGGCCAATATTCCATTATAATGATAGCGCCACCTGCTGGCAACACAAAGATTGGCACATATATGGAATAAACTTTGATATATTCTACTTATATTTATGAGTTTAAATGCATATTTCTCACCGTTCACCTATTTACTAAAGCCACTCGCTGCCGGTGAGCCCGGGTGCGAGGGCCCGTTCATCGCTGCTTGCAGCTTTAATTATTAGGGCTCAAGCCCAAAGGGCGAGAGGCCTATTGTTTTCCTTAGGATTATTTTTTATTATTATTATTATTATTATTATTATTATTATTTTTATTTTTTCCTACGTCTCGGGGGCTTTTGGGGCCCTTAACATGCTTAAAAAGTCTTGAAAATTGGCACACAGATTGGAACCTGCGGCCATTAGGGCCGGGCAGAGACTGATACACGGGCGTGGCACAGGGGCTCTACAGCGCCCCCTGGAATATGGAGGGCCATATATCATACATTCTTGCTCGTAGACGTATGAAACTCGGTACACATATAAATCTCATCAATCCAAACAACTTTTGTATTGCATATCATAGGCTCCGCCCAACAGGAAGTTGGCTATTTAGGGTTTAGTATTCAAATTTTTCGTCAAAGTTGTGGGGGCTTTTGGGGTCCTTAACATACTCAAAAACTCTTGAAAATTCGCGCACACTTTGGAATCTGTGGCCTTTAGGAGCCTGCAGAGGCTGGGACCCGGGCGTGGCACAGGGGCTCTACGGCGCCCCCTGGAACACAGTCAGAAATGTTGATGTATAGCTCACACATACTTGCACATATTCATATGAAACTCAGTACACATATAGATCTCATCGTGCCGAACAACTTTCGTATTGCATGTCATAGGCTCCACCCAACAGGAAGTCAGCTATTTAGAGTTATGTAAAAAGCGCATGCTCTGGAATTTGAAATACTTGTCATAGGTTTTTTGCTCGATTGCCGCCAAACTCGGTCAACATGATCTCAAGACACTGGGGATGAAAAATTGCCAGGGGATTTTTGATATCTCGAACGGTTTGCTCGTGGCGAGGCGTTGAAATTATGGCGAGAAATGAGAAACAGGAAGTGTCTAATACCATCCACATACATTTCCTGATTTTAATCAAACTTCATCAGATTATTCGTTGTATGATGTCGATCGCATATATGTGACTATTAGGAGTCAAAGTTATAGCGCCACCAACTGGCAGAAGGAAGTGTGTCATTTTCAAAATGATTTGAATTCAGCATCTTATTATTACTCGATTTGCTTCAAACTTCATCAGAATAATGTTAAAACACAGCCGATATAAATCTGCAAGGGGGATATTGATATCTAAAAAATTGTTGCCGTGGCAACATGTCAAACTAGAATACTTCTCAGGTGATTTTGAGGCAAATAACATACTTAGAATTTCACAAAACTCTGAACACACATCAGTATTTCTTAAATTGTGAATGGATTTTGGATAGCTTGAATGGTTTTGCCGTGGTGATTTTTTTAAATGACCTTACAAAGGGAATCATTATTGTATTTTTAAATTGCAGCTTCCAAACACGTCAAATAATTTTTTCATACAGATGAAAAAGTCATTCTGAGGAAATATGCATAGTTTCACGACTTTACAACACTGTATGGATAACAGAAAATTAAAAAACTGTCAGACATCTCATCTCACGCTGTCCCTCTGTTTGAGTATATGTGCTTCAGACTTCCATTGTCTGAGAGAAATAGCGCCCCTACAGGTTCAATTCCCGAACTTTTACTTTCACTTTTAAATCGGTTAAAAATACAAACAAATACTTAGATTTAATTCACACTGACAAGCTAAACCAACATATCTGATTATTACCGGTTCAGGGCTCATGGATAAATTATTTCTGGCCAGAGATATGTGAGAAATAGGAGAGATTAATCACCGCTGTGATCACGAGCGTCTGGAGTAAAGAGCTCAGAGAAAACGAATTTATTCCTGTTTTAAAGCTTTTAAAAATAAATTATTACAGCGATATCACACAATCAACCAATTAGAACACACCAAGAGCTAAATTAAGATGTTTTTGAACTGTTTGTGTGAAAATGAAATATTTGTGGCTGCCTAACTGAAATCACCGCCTCCGATCAGCGCGTACAGTGTCCAGCTCAAAACAAACGAATTTATTCTTGTTTAAGAGCTTTTTTAAATAAAATATTACCACAAATGCACACAATAAACCCATTGTAACACAACAAGAGCTAAATGCAGGTGTTTGTGACCTGTTTAAGTGTGCAAGACTATCTGAAAGCGCGACTGGCAGAATAACATGTATCTCTGGAGCTGCAGGATTCTGCCTTTCGTCGTACGAACGAACACATCACGGACAAGATTATTTCAAAATACATAATAGCTTGGCGAATATAAACGAAAACAGCCACGTGAACATAAACTGGATCTACTGGATTTGAATATTAAAGTGACCACATTTACCACTTGTTTCTGTCTTCAATTTTAATCTATATAAAAAAGGAAACTCATTCGACTTGGCTGCTTTTTTAATGTGTGCGTATTTATTTATTTATCTTTTTATACATTTTGTATAATTTCATAGTTTGTGTATTACAATTATAAAAACAAAAATAAAATTAGCCACTCACATAGAAATAGCTTAGGCCTTAACCTTTTTCTGACAGTTTTAGGGATTTTTAAAAATCCTAAAAAAACCTTATTTGTGCTGCAAATAATAATTTCAAACTCATTTGATACTGACCTATGACATCCTGTGACATTATATTTATTTTAATTTACATAATCTCATGGATGTAACAGTAAATCTGTTCAGCTCACAGATCAATACTAAGCTGTAATGCAAGCAGAACTTTCACAAATGCTTATGAGTCATTTAAGGATTTGATAACACTGTAAAATAATGTCTAATTTGTTAACATTAGCAAATTCATTGATAACACTTTATAATAACTGCACTCATTATTAAATAGTCAGTTCATGCTTTATAAAGCCTTGTCCCAATATCAATAGTCAGTAGTAAGCAGTTAATAAATACAGCTATAAATAGCTTGTCCTTGGTTTATAAGCACATTTATTAAAAATGAGAGTAAGTTATCTTCCTATGAAAAATAAAAGATAAAAATAAACAAACAACAACACAGATTGATACAGAACTCAGAAATTTTATTGTGGATTTATGATAAAGCCTGCAAATGAATTCATACTCCTACTCATACTACTCCATACTCCTTTTTCAACATTATGCCTATATACTGAGATGTTAAATTGTGAATGGGTTTAGGATAGCTTAAATGGTGTTGCCATAGAGATTTATTAAAGTAACATAAAAAAATACAATAGTTATTTTACTATATCTTTACAATTTTTCATTCTAAATCTTCATAATTTTTTATATAAGTAGAAGTCCTCATTTGAAGGAAGCACAGTAAGTTTCATAGCTTTATCACTTTCAAGAGCCAGCATAAAATTTAAACTATCATAACTTATAAATCAAGCTTGCAATTCTTAGTACCTATAATGGCCACCAGAGGGAGCTATAGGATTACTTTTAAATAATTATTGTAGAAACGCGTATGATTTAAATCATTTATAGAAATCTTTCAAAAAAAATGAATTGTATATATTTTACTGATAAAATGACCCTCACTTAATTAGAATAACAAGCTGAAGTATTTTAAACTGTATATTAAGAATAATTCTTTATAGGCTTTATGGACAGATAACGTTTTGAGTGACTCTTGAAGGTTCAGCACCACATCCTCTTTTACCACTGTTTAAAGAATTAATCTTACAGAATAGGTGTGAATGAATTTTGGATAGCTTGAATGGTTTTGCCGTGATGATTTTTTGAAATAATAGTAAAAAAGGAACCAGTAAATGTCTTTTTATTTTTTTAAAGTGCAGCTTCTAAACACTTAAAAAAAAAAAAAAATGTACACATAGAAGACCAGTCATTCTGAGGCATATTTCCTCAGAATGACTGGTCTCATGACCATAGTTTCATGACTATACAACACTGTATGGATGATAGAAAATTAAAAAAAACTATCATACATCTGATGTCACTCAGTCCCACTGTCACTGTGGGTAATGTGTGTGTGTGTGTGTGTTAAGTGAATTAGGTGTGAAACTATCAGGGTGCATTTAGTCTCCAGCGCCAACATTTTACAGAACTGCCACTTTCCTGGAGTCTCCAGAATTACTCGGTGTCAGGCTCTGAGAGACTTAAGATTCCAAAAAATGATTTAATTAGAATACCATGAAGTATTGTGAAATACTATATATTAAGTCTTTATATATAGGCTTTATGAACAGATTAGAGTGACTCGTGAAGGACCAGCACCACCTCCTCTTGTTCGATGGTTTGAGGAATATATCTTCCAGAATCCAGGATTAAGATTTAGGAGCTCATTTTTATTCCACCTCCTTTCCTGAAAAGTCTGTCTTGCAGAATTGACTAAAAATTAATCTTCACATTAATTCCTAATTATTTTGCAATTCTTTTTGTCAGTTCTTCTTGACCTGCTTTTTTCTTCTTCTTTTCTGACCTCATGACCCAGTCAGTATTTTTTGTACAATGGTCAAGTCTTAACTTATCCATTTCTGTATTGCATTTGTGTTTGATATTTCTCATGGGTATTTCATAATTTTCGACCTTACAGTTTGAGTTAAAAGTCTATTTTAGCGCATTTCATCTGTAAAAGAAAACATGCCTAATAATTCTGCACACATGAATATAAGGAGTTTTTCTCTTCCAGCTTTCCTGGACTATTGTATAGCACTCATAAATGATTAAATAAAAAATAATGGTAGTTATTAAGATTTATATGGTTAGGAATTGGTAAAATGTGCTTGGAAAAAAATCACAATAAAACAATGTTTTAATGTTTAAGTTTGGAATATTAACTGACGTGAATGAATGCTATATAAATATTGTTCATGTTAACATAATGTTTATGAATGGAATCTTATTGTAAAGTGTTACTAAAGTTATACATATATATTGTTCTGTGAATGTGATTTTAAAGTCTAGATGATTCGGATTAACCCTTTAACTGCCATATCCTTTAAAACCTCACTGCCAGAGGGATATTGTGAATGCATGTGCCCGCTGGGCACAGTTTACCTGATGCCACCGGGGTGGCAATGGCACTGGTGGCTTGAGCCCGCCATCGCTGCTTGCAGCTATATTTATTATTATTCTTCTTCTCCAAAATGAATCGCATTTTTGAGGGCCTAAACATGCTCGAAAAGTCATGAAACTTTGCACACATCTCAGAACTGGCGAAAATTTACGTCTGATATGGGTTTCAGAAGTGGGTGTGGCAAAATGGCTCAACAGCGCCACCTATACACGTTCAACGGTGTGCGCCTCGAGCTACGTTTCATGTACATGTATGAAAATCGGTATACACATGTAACTCTCCAATACCTACAAAAAAGTCTCTTGGAGCAAAATCCGAAACCCAACAGGAAGTCGGTTATTACTACTATTATGAGCAAATTTTGTGTCATTTTTGTCATTTCCATGCGTTGTATTTTAACGAACTCCTCCTAGAGATTCATTCAGATCAACACCAAATTTGGTATGCCTAATCTGAAGGCCTTTGCGATGTTAAATTGCGAAGCTTTTGAGTTTTCGTTAATGGGCGTGTCCGTGGCGGCCTGGCGAATTTCGATGATTCGCCATGAAACAGGAAGTTGCTATAACTCAGACATACAATGAACAATCTGCCCCAAACTTCACATGTTTGATGAGACTCCTGACCTGAACAGATTGACATGCCCATATTCAGTTATAGTCATAGCGCCACCTACTGGCAACAGGAAGTGACATATTTTACACTGCGATGAACTACTCCTAGAAATTTTATGACATCAATGTATTTTTTGTGGTCAGTCTAATCTAAAGGCCTGTGCGATGTTAAGTTGTGAAGATCTTGAGTTTTCGTTAAAAGGCGTGTCCATGGCGCCGTCACGAAGTTCGATGTCTCGCCATGGGAATAAAAGATGTTATAACTCAGGCATAAAATGTCCGATCTTCCCCAAACTGCACATGTGTGATAAGAGTCCTGGCCTGAACAAATCTGAAGGCCAATATTCCATCAGGTGTGGCAAAATGGCTCGATAGCGCCACCTATACACTTTCAACAGAGTGCGCCTCGAGCTATGTTTCACGTACATGTACAAAAATTGGTATACACATGTAACACACCAATACCTACAAAAAAGTCTCTTGGTACGAAATCCGAATCCCAACAGGAAGTCGGTTATTTAGAATTTTCTCTGCAAAATTGGCGTTGTTTTTGCCATTTTCTGGGGTTGTACTTTAACGAACTCCTCCTAGAGATTTATTCAGATCAACACCAAACCTGGTCAGTGTAATCTTAAGCCCTTTGTGATGTTAAATTGCGAAGATCTTTAGATTTCGTTAAAGGGCGTGTCCATGGTGGCCTGACAAATTTCGATGTTTAGCCATGAAAAAGGAAGTTCCTGTAACTCAGACATACAATGTCCAATCTGCCCCAATCTTCACATGTTAGATAAAACTTCTGCCCTTAACAGATCTACATGCCCACATTCAACTATAGTCATAGCGCCACCTATTGGCAACAGGAAGTGACATGTTTTACGCTGCAACAAACTACTCCTATAATTATTTTGAGATTAACATATATTTTGTGGTCAGTCTAATCTAAAGGCCTGTGCAATGTTAACTTTTGGAGATCTTGAGTTTTTGTTAAAGGGCGTTTCCATGGCGCCACGACAAAATTTGATGTCTTGCCACAGCAAGAGAAGTTGTTGTAACTCAAGCATAAAATGTTCAATCTTCCCCAAACTTCACATGTTTGATAAGAGTCCTGGCCTGAACACCCCTGAAGGCCAATATTCCATTATAATGATAGCGCCACCTGCTGGCAACGGTAAGATTGGCACATATATGGGATATACTTTGATATATTCCACTTATATTTAGGACATTAATTGAATATTTCTCAACGTTCACCTTTTTACTAAAGCCACACGATGGCGGTGAGCCCGGGTGCGAGGGCCCGTTCATCGCTGCTTGCAGCTTTAATTATTATTATTATTATTACGGTGCCAAATGAATCGCCTTTTTGAAGGCCTAAACATACTCAAAAAGTCAGGAAAATTTGCACACACCTCCGAACTGGCGAAAATTTACGTCTGATATGGGTTTCAGAAGTGGGCGTGGCAAAATGGCTCGATAGCGCCACCTATACACGTTCAGCGGTGTGCGCCTCGAGCTACGTTTCACGCAAATGTTTGAAAATCGGTACACACATGTAACACACCAAGACCTACAAAAAAGACTCTTGGAGCAAAATTCTAAACCCAACAGGAAGTCAGATATTTTTTATTTTATGAGCAAATTTTTTGTCATTTTTGCCATTTCCATGCGTTGTATTTTAACGAACTCCTCCTAGAGATTAATTCAGATCAACACCAAATTTGGTATGCCTAATCTAAAGGCCTTTGCAATGTTAAATTGCAAAGATCTTGAGTTTTCGTTCAAGTTCGTGTCCGTGGCGGCCTGGCGAATTTCGATGATTCGCCATGAAAAATGAAGTTGCTATAACTCAGACATACAATGTCTAATCTGACGAAGTTCGATGTCTCGCCATGGGAATAAAAGATGTTATAACTCCGGCATAAAATGTCCAATCTTGCCCAAACTTCACATGTGTGATAAGGGTCCTGGCTTGAACACATCTGAAGGCCAATATTCCATTATAACGATAGCGCCACCTGCTGGCAACAGGAAGATTGGCACACATATGGAATAAACTTTGATATATTGCACTTATATTTATGAGTTTAAATGCATATTTCTCAACGTTCACCTTTTTACTAAAGCCACACGATGGCGGTGAGCCCGGGTGCGAGGGCCCGTTCATCGCTGCTTGCAGCTTTAATTATTATTATTATTTTTCTGAAACTTTCTCGAAAAGTCATGAAACTTGGCACACACGTCAGAGCTGGAAAAATATTAGGTATGCAATGGTTTGCTAAGGTGGGTGTGGCAAAATGGCTCGACAGCGCCACCTATAAATTTTCAACGAAGTGCATCTTGAGCTACGTTTCACGTACTTGTATGAAAATCGGTACACACATGTAACACACCAATATCTACAAAAAAGTCTCTTGGTACGAAATCCAAATTCCAACAGGAAGTCAGTTATTATTTTTTTTCTCATCCAAAATTTTGTCATTTTTGACAAAATTTTCAACTACAAAATTTTCAGGGGTTGTACTTTAACAAACTCCTCCTAGAAATTTATTCCGATCAACACCAAACTTGGTCAGTTAAATCTAAAGACCTTTTCAATGTTAAATTGCGAAGATCTTGAGGTTTCGATAAAGGGCGTGTCCATGCCGGCCTGACAAATTACGATGTTTCACCATGAAAAAGGAAGTTGCTGTAACTCAGACATACAATGTCCAATCTGCCCCAAACTTCACATGTTAGATAAGACTTCTGCCCTTAACAGATCTACATGCCCATATTCAGTTATAGTCATAGCGCCACCTGCTGGCAACAGGAAGTGACATGTTTTATGCTGCCACAAGCTACTCCTAGAAATCTTTTGACAGAAATGTAATTTTTTTGTGGTCAGTCTAATCTAAAGGCCTGTGCAATGTTAAATTATGGAGATCTTGAGTTTTTGTTAAAGGGCGTGTCCATAACGCCTTGGCACAATTTGATGTCTCGCCACAGCAAGAGAAGTTGTTGTAACTCAGGCATAAAATGTTCGATCTTCCCCATACTTCACATGTTCGATAAGAGTCCTTCCCTAAACACATCTGAAGGCCAATATTCCATTAAAATGATAGCACCACCTGCTGGCAACAGGAAGATTGGAACATATATGGAATATAATTTGATATATTCCAATTATATTTATGACTTTAAATGCATATTTCTCGCCGTTCACCTTTTTACTAATGCCACTCGCTGGCGGGGAGCCCGGGTGCGAGGGCCCGTTCATCGCTGCTTGCAGCTTTAATTAGGGCTCAAGCCTGGAGGGCGAGAGCCCTATTGTTTTCCTTAGGATTATTTGTTATTATTAGGGCTCAAGCCTGGAGGGCGAGAGCCCTATTGTTTTCCTTAGGATTATTTGTTATTATTATTATTATTATTTATTCTTCTAATTTTTTTCCAAGGTTTCGGGGGCTTTTGGGGTCCTTAACATGCTTAAAAAGTCTTGAAAATTGGCACACACATTGGAACCTGCGGCCATTAGGGCCGGGCAGAGACTGATACACGGGCGTGGCATAGGGGCTCTACAGCGCCCCCTGGAATACTGAGGGCCATATATCATACATACTTGCACGTAGACACACGAAACTCAGTACACATGTAGATCTCATCAAACCAAACAACTTTCGTATTGCATGTCATAGGCTCCGCCCAACAGGAAGTTGGCTATTTTGGGTTTAGTAGTCATATTTTTCGTCAAAGTTGTGGGGGCTTTTGGGGTCCTTAACATACTCAAAAACTCTTGAAAATTTGCGCACACTTTGGAATCTGTGGCCTTTAGGAGCCTGCAGAGGCTGGGACCCGGGCGTGGCACAGGGGCTCTACGGCGCCCCCTGGAACACAGTCAGAAATGTTGATGTATAGCTCACACATACTTGCACATATTCATATGAAACTCAGTACACATATAGATCTCATCGTGCCGAACAACTTTCGTATTGCATGTCATAGGCTCCACCCAACAGGAAGTCAGCTATTTAGAGTTATGTAAAAAGCGCATGCTCTGGAATTTGAAATACTTGTCATAGGTTTTTTTCTCGATTGCCGCCAAACTCGGTCAACATGATCTCAAGACACTGGGGATGAAAAATTGCCAGGGGATTTTTGATATCTCGAACGGTTTGCTCGTGGCGAGGCGTTGAAATTATGGCGAGAAATTAGAAACAGGAAGTGTCTAATACCATCCACATACATTTCCTGATTTTAATCAAACTTCATCAGATTATTCGTTGTATGATGTCGATCGCATATATGTGACTATTAGGAGTCAAAGTTATAGCGCCACCAACTGGCAGAAGGAAGTGTGTCATTTTCAAAATGATTTGAATTCAGCATCTTATTATTACTCGATTTGCTTCAAACTTCATCAGAATAATGTTAAAACACAGCTGATATAAATCTGCAAGGGGGATATTGATATCTAAAAAATTGTTGCCGTGGCAACATGTCAAACTGGAATACTTCTCAGGTGATTTTGAGGCAAATAACATACTTAGAATTTCACAAAACTCTGAACACACATCAGTATTTCTGATAGGAACTTAAATTGTGAATGGATTTTGGATAGCTTGAATGGTTTTGCCGTGGTGATTTTTTTAAATGACCTTACAAAGGGAATCATTATTGTATTTTTAAATTGCAGCTTCCAAACACGTCAAAGAATTTTTTCATACAGATGAAAAAGTCATTCTGAGGAAATATGCATAGTTTCACGACTTTACAACACTGTATGGATAACAGAAAATTAAAAAAACTGTCAGACATCTCATCTCACTCTGTCCCTCTGTTTGAGTATATGTGCTTCAGACTTCCATTGTCTGAGAGAAATAGCGCCCCTACAGGTTCAATTCCCGGACTTTTACTTTCACTTTTAAATCGGTTAAAAATACAAACAAATACTTAGATTTAATTCACACTGACAAGCTAAACCAACATATCTGATTATTACCGGTTCAGGGCTCATGGATAAATTATTTCTGGCCAGAGATACGTGAGAAATAGGAGAGATGAATCACCGCTGTGATCACGAGCGTCTGGAGTAAAGAGCTCAGAGAAAACGAATTTATTCCTGTTTTAAAGCTTTTAAAGATAAATTATTACAGCGATATCACACAATCAACCAATTAGAACACACCAAGAGCTAAATTAAGATGTTTTTGAACTGTTTGTGTGAAAATGAAATATTTGCGGCTGCCTATCTGAAATCACTGCCTCCGATCAGCGCGCACAGTGTCACAAGTTCAAAACTAACGAATTTATTCTTGTTTAAGAGCTTTTTAAAATAAATTATTGCCATAAATGCACACAATACATCCATTATAACACAACACGAGCTAAATGCAGGTCTTTTGTGACCCGTTTATGTGTGCAAGACTATTTGAAAGCGCGACTGGCAGAATAACATATATCTCTCGAGCTGCAGGATTCTGCCTTTCGTCGTACGAACGAACACATCACGGACAAGATTATTTCAAAATACATAATAGCTTGGCTAATATAAACGAAAACAGCCACGTGAACATAAACTGTTGAGAATTAAATCTGAAGTGGATCTACTGGATTTTAATATTAAGTGACCGCATATACCAGCTGCTTCTGTCTTCAATTTTAATCTACATATAAAAAAGGAAACTCATTCATCTTGGCGGCTTTTTTAATGTGTGTACGTATTTATTTATTATTTTGCTCTAACAAGAATTAATCTATATTTAATTAAATCAATTACATTTTATTTTACATTTGATTTGTCCATTTCTGCATCTAAACGCCTAAAAACCTAAAACATGCTCTATTATACTATTGTTAGCAATTTCTTTATCGTCCAAGTTATCTGGTGTACACGCTTTATTTTCATAATAAACTCATTTGTTAGATTATACACAGTTATAGTGGTCTATAATAAATATTGACAGGTTTTATTCAAAATGTTTAGAATGATCGCCGTAGGCTAATTTTTTAAATTTAAATAAATAAAAAACATTGGAAAAGAATAACTTGTACTTTTTTATACATTTTGTATAGTTTCATAGTTTATGCATTATAGTTATAAAAACAAACAAATTTAGCCACTCACATAGAAATCTTAGGCCTTATCCTTTTCTGACAGTTTTAGGGATTTTTAAAAATCCTAAAAAACCTTATTTGTGCTGCAAATAATAATTTCAAACTAATTTGATACTGACCTCTGACATCCTGTGACATGATATTTATTTGAATTTACATAATCTCATGGATGTAACAGTAAATCTGTTCAGCTCACAGATCAAGACTAAGCTCTAATGCAAGCAGAACTTTCACAAATGCTTTTAGGTCAATAAAATCATTACAAAACACTTACAAATCATTTAAGGGATTTGATAACACTGTAAAATAATGTCTAATTTGTTAACATTAGCAAATGCATTGATAACACTTTATAATAACTGCACTCATTAGTAAATAGTCAGTTCATGCTTCATAAAGCCTTGTCCCAATATTAATAGTCAGTAGTAAGCAGTTTATAAATACAGCTATAAATAGGTCATTTATTAAAAAGGAGAGTAAAGGGTCAGTTATCTTCCTATAAAAAAAATAAAAAAAAATAAAAATAAACAAACAACAACACAGATTGATACAGAACTCAGAAATGTTATTGTGGATTTATGATAAACTCAGCCTGTAAATGAATTCATTCTCCTCCAAGAAGACATAAGTAGTTCACACCAAACTTTTTTAACATGAAGCCATATACTGAAGATGTTAAATTTCGAATGGGTTTAGGATACCTTAAATGGTGTGGCCATAGAGATTTATTAAAGTAACATAAAAAAAATACAATAGTTATTTTACTATATCTTTAAAAATTTTAATTCCAACTCTTCATAATTTTTTTATATACGTAGAAGTCATCATTTGAAGGAAGCACAGTAAGTTTCATAGCTTTATCATTTTCAAGAGCCAGCATAAAATTAAAACTATCATAACATATAAATCAAGCTTGCAATTCTTAGTACCAATAATGGCCACCAGATGGAGCTATAGGATCACTTTTAAATAATTATTGTAGAAACAAGTATGATTTAAATCACTTATAGAAATCTTTCAAAGAAAAATAATATGAATTTTATGTATTTTACTGTTAAAATGACCCTCACTTTATTAGAATAACAAGCTGAAGTATTGTGAACTGTATATTAAGAATAATTCTTTATAGGCTTTATGGACAGATATGTTTTGAGTGACTCTTGAAGGATCAGCACCACATCCTCTTTTACCACTGTTTAAAGAATGTATCTTACAGTACAGGTGCGGATGAATTTTGAATGGCTTGAATGGTTTTGTCGTGGTGATTTTTTGAAATAACAGTAAAAAAGTAACCAGTAAATGTCTTTTATTTTTTTAAGTGCAGCTTCTTAACACTTCAAAAAAATGTACACATAGAAGACAAGTCATTCTGAGGAAATATGCATAGTTTCATGACTATACAACACTATATGGATGATAGAAAATTAAAAAACTATCATACATCTGATGTCACTCTGTCCCTCGGTCACTGTGGGTAATGTGTGTGTGTGTGTGTGTGTGTGTGTGTATGTGTGTGTGTGTGTGTGTGTTAAGTGAATTAGGTGTGAAACTATCAGGGAGCATTTAGTCTCCAGTGCCAACATTTTACAGAACTGCCACTTTCCTGGAGTCTCAGAATTACAATGTGTCAGGTTCTGAGAGATCTAAGATTCCAAAAAAATGATTTAATTAGAATACCATGAAGTATTGTGAAATACTATATATTAAGACTTTATATATAGGCTTTATGAACAGATTAGAGTGACTCGTGAAGGACCAGCACCACCTACTCTTGTCCGATGGTTTGAGGAATATATCTTCCAGAATCCGGGATTAAGATTTAGGAGCTCTTTTTTATTCCACCTCCTTTCCTGAAAGTCTGTCTTGCAGAATTGACTAAAAATTAATCTTCACATTAATTCCTAATTATTTTGCAATTCTTTTTGTCAGTTCTTCTTGACCTGTTTTTTTCTTCTTCTTCTTTTCTGACCTCATGACCCAGTCAGCATTTTTGTACAATGGTCAAGTCTTAACTTATCCATTTCTGTATTGCATTTGTGTTTGGTATTTCTCATGGGTATTTCATAATTTTCGACTTTGAGTTAAAACAGTTTGAGTTAAAACTCTTTTTTAGCGCATTTCATCTGTAAAAGAAAACATGCCTAATAATTCTGCACATGAATATAAGGAGTTTTTCTCTTCCAGCTTTCCTGGACTATTGTATAGCACTCATAAATGATTAAATAAAAAATAATGGTAGTTATTAAGATTGATATGGTTTGGAATTGGTAAAATGTGCTTGGGAAAAAATCACAATAAAACAATGTTTTAATGTTTAAGTTTGGAATATTAACTGACATGAATGAATGCTATATAAATATTGTTCATGTTAACATAATGTTTATAAATGAAATCTTATTGTAAAGTGTTACTATATATATATATATATATTGTTCTGTGAATGCGATTTTAAAGTCTAGATGATTCGGATTAACCCTTTAACCGCCATTTCCTTTAAAACCTCACTGCCAGAGGGATATTGTGAATGCATGTGCCCGCTGGGCACAGTTTACCTGATGCCACCGGGGTGGCGATGGCATTGGTGGCTTGAGCCCGCCATCGCTGCTTGCAGCTATATTTATTATTTATTATTATTATTTTTCTTCAAGGTTTCGGGGGCTTTTGGGGCCCTTAACATGCTTAAAAAGTCTTGAAAATTGGCACACACATTGGAACCTGCGGCCATTAGGGCCGGGCAGAGACTGATACACGGGCGTGGCACAGGGGCTCTACAGCGCCCCCTGGAATATGGAGGGCCATATATCATACATACTTGCACGTAGACGTACGAAACTCGGTACACATATAGAACTCATCAATACAAACAACTTTCGTATTGCATATCATAGGCTCCGCCCAACAGGAAGTTGGCTATTTGGGGTTTATTATTCATATTTGTCGTCAAAGTTGTGGGGGCTTTTGGGGTCCTTAACATACTCAAAAACTCTTGAAAGTTTGCGCACAATTTGGAATCTGTGGCCTTTAGGAGCCTGCAGAGGCTGGGACACGGGCGTGGCACAGGGGCTCTACAGCGCCCCCTGGAACACAGTCATAAATGTTGATGTATAGCTCACACATACTTGCACGTATTAATATGAAACTCAGTACACATATAGATCTCATCGTGCCGAACAACTTGCGTATTGCATGTCATAGGCTCCGCCCAACAGGAAGTCAGCTATTTAGAGTTATGTAAAAAGCGCATGCTCTGGAATTTGAAATACTTGTCATAGGTTTTTTACTCGATTGCCGCCAAACTCGGTCAACATGATCTCAAGACATTGGGGATGAAAAATTGCCAGGGGATTTTTGATATCTCAAACGGTTTGCTCGTGGCGAGGCGTTGAAATTATGGCGAGAAATGAGAAACAGGAAGTGTCTAATACCATCCACATACATTTCCTGATTTTAATCAAACTTCATCAGATTATTCTTTGTATGATGTCGATCGCATATATGTGACTATTAGGAGTCAAAGTTATAGCGCCACCAACTGGCAGCAGGAAGTGTGTCATTTTCAAAATGCTTTGTATTCAGCATCTTATTTTTACTCGATTTGCTTCAAACTTCATCAGAATAATGTTAAAACACAGCCTATATTAATCTGCTAGGGGGATATTGATATTTAAAAATATTGTTGCCGTGGCAACATGTCAAACTTCTTGTCAAACAAATACTTCTCAGGTGATTTTAAGGCATATAACATACTTAGAATTTCATGAAATTCAGAACACATATCAGTATTTATGATAACTAGACACTGGCGAAAGTTCATAAGAGGGCGTGGAAGAGGCACTCTATAGCGCCACCTTTTGTCAAAAGTGGGGGGGTTAGTTTTAGCTACAGACACCAAACTCGGTACAAAAATTGTTCTTATCAAGACGGACAACTTTCTAATTCACAGTCATCAGCTACGATCAACAGGAAGTCAGCTATTTTGATTTGAATGTGGATTTTTTTTTACATTTAGCTGTGAATTAATGCATACTGCTCAGAGGAGAGTAACACTATACACACCAAACTTTGTCTACATGATGCCAAAACATTTTAAACAACTTAAATTGCCAAAGGATTTTGGATAGCTTGAACGGTTTTGTCGTGGTGATTTTTTTAAATGACAGTAAAAATGGAATTATTAATTGTCCTGCATTTTTAAATTCCAAACACTTCAAAACCTTTTTTCATACAGAAAAAAAGTCATTCTGAGTAAATATGGATAGTTTCACGACTTTACAACACTGTATGGATAACAGAAAATTAAAAAACTGTCAGACATCTCATCTCACTCTGTCCATCTGTTTGAGTATTATGTGCTGAGACTTACATTGTCTGAGAGAAAATGCGCCCCTACAGGTGCAATTCCTGAAAGGGAAATTCGACTGAAAGGGAGGAGACTCTCTTTTAGTTTCATTTTTAAATCGGTTAAAATACTAATAAATACTTAGATTTAATTCACACTGACAAGCTAAACCAACATATATGATTATTATCAGGTCAGGGCTCATTAATAATTGATGTGTGGTCAGTGATACGTGAGAAACACGAGAGATGAATCACGCTCTGAGCAGGAGCGTGTGGAATGACGAGCTCAGAAAAAACGAGTTTATTCTTGTTTTATAGCTTTTAAAATTAAAATATTAAAGTGATATTACACAATTCACCAATTAGAACACACCAGGAGCTAAATTCAGATGTTTTTGAACTGTTTGTGTGAAAATGAAATATTCGCGGCTGCCTATCTGAAATCACTGCCTCCGATCAGCGCGCACAGTGTCACAAGTTCAAAACTAATGAATTTATTCTTGTTTAAGAACTTTTTCAAATAAAATATAAATGCACACAATACACCCATTATAACACAACACGAGCTAAATGCAGGTGTTTGTGACCCGTTTATGTGTGCAAGACTGTTTGAAAGCGCGACTGGCAGAATAACATGTATCTCTCGAGCTGCAGGATTCTGCCTTTCGTCGTAAGAACGAACACATCACGGACAAGATTATTTCAAAATACATAATAGCTTGGCGAATATAAACGAAAACAGCCACGTAGACATAAACTGTTGAGAAATAAATCTGAAGTGGATCTACTGGATTTGAATATTAAGTGACCGCATATACCAGCTGCTTCTGTCTTCAATTTTAATCTATATATAAAAAAGGAAACTCATTCATCTTGGCGGCTTTTTTAATGTGTGTACATATTTATTTATTATTTTGCTCTAACAAGAATTAATCTATATTTAATTAAATCAATTACATTTTATTTTACATTTGATTTGTCCATTTCTGCATCTAAACGCCTAAAAACCTAAAACATGCTCTATTATACTATTGTTAGCAATTTCTTTATCGTCCAGTTTATCTGGTGTACACACTTTTATTTTCATAATTAACTTGTTTCTTAGATTATACACAGTTACAGTGGTCTATAATAAATATTAACAGGTTTTATTCAAGCTGTTTAGAATGATTGCAGTAGGCTAATTTGTTTTTATGTAAATCCCAAAAAATAAATTAAATAAAAAACATTGGAAAACAATAAATGTTGTACTTTTTTATACATTTTGTATAATTTCATAGTTTATGCATTATAGTTATAAAAACAAATAAATTTAGCCACTCACATAGAAATCTTAGGCCTTATCCTTTTCTGACAGTTTTAGTTTTTTTTAAAAAAAATCCTAAAAAACCTTATTTGTGCTGCAGATAATAATTTCAAACTCATTTGATACTGACCTCTGACATCCTGTGACATGATATTTATTTGAATTTACATAATCTCATGGATGTAACAGTAAATCTGTTCAGCTCACAGATCAAGACTAAGCTGTAATGCAAGCAGAACTTTCACAAATGCTTGTAGGTCAATAAAATCATTACAAAACACTTACAAATCATTTAAGGATTTGATAACACTGTAAAATAATGTCTAATTTGTTAAGATTAGCAAATGCATTAATAACACTTTATAATAACTGCACTCATTAGTAAATAGTCAGTTCATGCTTTATAAAGCCTTGTCCCAATATTAATAGTCATTAGTAAGCAGTTTATAAATACAGCTATAAATAGCTTGTTCTTGGTTTTATAAGCACATTTATTAAAAAGGAGAGTAAAGGGTCAGTTATCTTCCTATGAAAAATAAAAAAATTAAAATAAACAAACAACAACACAGATTGATACAGAACTCAGGAATGTTATTGTGGATTTATGATAAACTCAGCCTGTAAATGAATTCATTCTCCTCCAAGAAGACACAAGTAGTTCACACCAAACTGTCTTAACATGAAGTCATATACTGAAGATGTTAAATTGCGAATGGGTTTAGGATACCTTAAATGGTGTGGCCATAGCGATTTATTAAAGTAACATAAAAAAATAGTTATTTTACTATATCTTTAAAATTTTTAATTCCAACTCTTCATAATTTTTTATATACGTAGAAGTCATCATTTGAAGGAAGCACAGTAAGTTTCATAGCTTTATCATTTTCAAGAGCCAGCATAAAATTAAAACTATCATAACATATAAATCAAGCTTGCAATTCTTAGTACCAATAATGGCCACCAGATGGTGCTATAGGATTACTTTTAAATAATTATTGTAGAAACAAGTATGATTTAAATCATTTATAGAAATCTTTCAAAGAAAAATAATATGTATTTTACTGATAAAATGACCCTCACTTAATTAGAATAATATGCTGAAGTATTGTGAAATACTGTGTATTAAGAATAATTCTTTATAGGCTTTATGGACAGATAAGTTTGGAGTGACTCTTGAAGGATCAGCACCACATCCTCTTTTACCACTGTTTAAAGGATTTATCTTACAGAACAGGTGCGAATGAATTTTGGATAGCTTGAATGGTTTTGTCATGGTGATTTTTTGAAATAACAGTAAAAAAGGAACCAGTAAATGTCTTTTATTTTTTTAAGTGCAGCTTCTAAACACTTCAACAAAATGTACACATAGAAGACAAGTCATTCTGAGGAAATATGCATAGTTTCATGACTATACAACACTATATGGATGATAGAAAATTAAAAAAACTACCATACATCTGATGTCACTCTGTCCCTCTGGATAATGTGTGTGTGTGTGTGTGTGTGTTTTTGTGTGTTAAGTGTGTGTGTGTTAAGTGTGTGTGCTGAGTTTGTGTGAATGTGTGGGAGAGGGGATGGGCTTGGTGTCAGAGAGAGAGAGCGAGAGAGAGAGAGAGAGGGAGGGAGACTTAATCATCTCTTTAATCACCAGCAGAAAAAAAAGCAATTTTGTGTTGTTGTTGTTTTTTCATCATTACAGCTTAAGAAATATCTTAGGCCTCAACATCAACTGTTGCTAGCCTACTCCCAAAATTAATAGTCATTAGTAAGCATTTTATAAATACAACTATAATTAAATTGTTCATGGTTTATATGCACATTTATTTTGAGGAGATTAAAGGCTGTAATCTTCCTAAAAAAAAACAAGAAAAAAAAAAAACAAAAAAAAAAACAAACAAACACAGAACTCAGAAACATTTATTTCAAGATGCAATAAAAGAAGTGTACAGTGTACAGTTCACTATATATATATATATATATATATATATATATATATATATATACACAATTGCATAAGTTTATATTTATTTTTTTTATCAAGTGTACAGCTAATAATAATAATAATAATAATAATGCATTTTATTTAAGGCGCCTTTCAAACCACTCAAGGTCACCATACAACAAGCAACAACAGTAACAATATTAAAACAAAAAATAACAGCAAATAACAATGTCAGTAAAAAACCACAATAATATTAGAATAGCACAACATATTGTGGAATACTATATTAAGACTTTATATATAAGCTTTATGAACAGATAGGTTTTGAGAGATTCTTGAAGTACTAGCATCACCTCCTCTTGTACGACGGTTTGAGGAATATATTTTCCAGATAGTACCGCCGCTCCCTATATGCAGAATACGCAGTCTTCGTAGGGCACCAACTCCCAGAGGGGGCACCATCCCAGTAGCTAAAAAAAAATAAAACATGCGCCATTCTCCCATCCGCGCTCGCGACCGCTCGGACATTTGCGGATGAATGTTCGTAATTGATGGATGGACATCTATGCCCGGGTAAAAGATATCAGCAATCTGGCACAGAGAAAAGAAAAATAAAGTAAAAAACAAAACAAAAACAGGCATAAAGTTGGCTTGGCATTGGACATTCGAGAGTCTCAAATTTAGGGGCCGTCTCTAAAGTTTCATGTAATATTGTTATACACTTTTCTAACGTCAGTAGCATTTGAAGAGAATGACTTACAGTCATAAAAACAACTGTAATTGTTCATCTAGGTGACAGCTATAATGCACCATTAAATTGAATGTTTGATATTTATTAAAACAAACTGTAAGTCATATGTAAATTATGCTACTTTTTCACATGGGCTCAAAAGCAAATTTGAAGCTCAATAGCATTTGAGGAGAAAGACTTGCAGTCATAAACCAATTGTAATGTGTTCATTTAGGTGTCAGCTACGATGCACAACTTATACATTTTTTATATATATTAAAATAAAGTGTTACTAAAGTTATATATATTGTTCTGTGTATGTGATTTCAAAGTCTAGACGGGTCGGATTAACCCTTTAACTGCCGTATCCCTTAAAATTTGATTGCCAGAGGGTTACTGTAAATGCTTATGCCCGCTGGGCACAGTTTTCCCGATGCCACCGGGGTGGTGTTGCACTGACGGCTTGAGCCCGCCATCGCTGCTTGCAGCTATATTTAGGGCTCAAGCCTGGAGGGCGAGAGCCCTATTGTTTTCCTTAGGATTATTAGGGCTCAAGCCCAAAGGGCGAGAGGCCTATTGTTTTCCTTAGGATTATTTTTTATTATTATTATTAGGGCTCAAGCCTGGAGGGCGAGAGCCCTATTGTTTTCCTTAGGATTATTTGTTATTATTATTATTTATTATTATTATTTTTCTTCAAGGTTTCGGGGGCTTTTGGGGCCCTTAACATGCTTAAAAAGTCTTGAAAATTGGCACACACATTGGAACCTGCGGCCATTAGGGCCGGGCAGAGACTGATACACGGGCGTGGCACAGGGGCTCTACAGCGCCCCCTGGAATGCTGAGGGCCATATATCATACATACTTGCACGTAGACGCACAAAACTCGGTACACATATAGAACTCATCAATACAAATAACTTTCGAATTGCATATCATAGGCTCCGCCCAACAGGAAGTTGGCTATTTGGGGTTTATTATTCATATTTGTCGTCAAAGTTGTGGGGGCTTTTGGGGTCCTTAACATACTCAAAAACTCTTGAAAATTTGCGCACACTTTGGAATCTGTGGCCTTTAGGAGCCTGCAGAGGTTGGGACCCGGGCGTGGCACAGGGGCTCTACGGCGCCCCCTGGAATACAGCCATTAATATTGATGTATAGCTCACACATACTTACACGTATTAATATGAAACTCAGTACACATATAGATCTCATCGTGCCGAACAACTTGCGTATTGCATGTCATAGGCTCCGCCCAACAGGAAGTCAGCTATTTAGAGTTATGTAAAAAGCGCATGCTCTGGAATTTGAAATACTTGTCATAGGGTTTTTTGCCGATTGACACCAAACTCGGTCAACATGATCTCAAGACATTGGGGATGAAAAATTGCCAGGGGATTTTTGAAATCTCAAACGGTTTGCTCGTAGTGAGGCGTTGAATTTATGGCGAGAATTGAGAAACAGGAAGTGTCTAATACCATCCACATACATTTCCTAATTGTAATCAAACTTCATCAGATTATTCATTGTATGATGTCGATCGCATATATGTGACTATTAGGAGTCAAAGTTATAGCGCCACCAACTGGCAGCAGGAAGTGTGTCATTTTCAAAATGCTTTGAATTCAGCATCTTATTTTTACTCGATTTGCTTCAAACTTCATCAGAATAATGTTAAAACACAGTCGATATAAATCTGCTGGGGGGATATTGATATCTAAAAATATTGTTGCCGTGGCAACATGTCAAACTGGAATACTTCTCAGGTGATTTTGAGGCATATAACATGCTTAGAATTTCATCAAACTAAGAACACATATCAGTATTAGTGACAGCTAGACACTGGCAAAAGTTCATAAGAGGGCGTGGAAGAGGCACTCTATAGCGCCACCTTTTGTCAAAAGTGGGGGGGTTAGTTTTAGCTACAGACACCAAACTCAGTACAAAAATTGTTCTTATCAAGACGGACAACTTTCTAATTCACAGTCATCAGCTACGACCAACAGGAAGTCGGCTATTTTGATTTGAATGTGGATTGTTTTTTACATTTAGCTGTGAATTAATGCATACTGCTCAGAGGAGAGTAACACTATACACACCAAACTTGGTGTACATGTTGAAAAAACATTGAGGAACTTAAATTGTGAATGGGTTTTGGATAGCTTGGATGGTTTTGTCGTGGTGATTTTTTTAAATGACAATAAAGATGGAATTATTAATTTTCCTGCATTTTTAAATTCCAAACACTTCAAAACCTTTTTTCATACAGAAAAAAAGTTATTCTGAGTAAATATGCACAGTTTCATGACTTTACAACACTGTATGGATAACAGAAAATTAAAAAACTGTCAGACATCTCATCTCACTCTGTCCATCTGTTTGAGTGTGTGTGCTTAGACTTCCATTGTCTGAGAGAAATAGCGCCCCTACAGGTGCAGTTACCGGACTAAAAAAAGGGAGGAGACTGTCTTTTGGTTTCACTTTTAAATCGGTTAAAATACAAATAAATACTTGGATTTAATTCACACTGACAAGCTAAACCAACATATATGATTATTATCAGGTCAGGGCTCATTAATAATGGATGTGTGGTCAGTGATACGTGAGAAACACGAGAGATGAATCACTGCTCTGAACAGGAGCGTGTGGAATGACGAGCTCAGAAAAAAACGAGTTTATTCTTGTTTTATAGCTATTAAAAATAAAGTATTGCAGCGATATCACACAATTCACCAATTAGAGCACACCAAGAGCTAAATTAAGATGTTTTTGAACTGTTTGTGTGAAAATGAAATATTCGCGGCTGCCTATATCTGAAATCACTGCCTCTGATCAGCGCGCACAGTGTCACAAGTTCAAAACTAACGAATTTATTCTTGTTTAAGATAAATTATTGCCATAAATGCACACAATACATCCATTATAACACAACACGAGCTAAATGCAGGTCTTTTGTGACCCGTTTAAGTGTGCAAGACTATTTGAAAGCGCGACTGGCAGAATAACATATATCTCTCGAGCTGCAGGATTCTGCCTTTCGTCGTAAGAACGAACACATCAAGGACAAGATTATTTCAAAATACATAATAGCTTGGCTAATATAAACGAAAACAGCCACGTGAACATAAACTGTTGAGAAATAAATCTAAAGTGGATCTACTGGAATTTAATATTAAGTGACCGCATATACCAGCTGCTTCTGTCTTCAATTTTAATCTATATAAAAAATTAAACTCATTCATCTTGGCTGCTTTTTTAATGTGTGTACGTATCTATTTATTATTTTGCTCTAACAAGATTTAATCTATATTTAATTAAATCAATTACATTTTATTTTACATTTTATTTTTCCATTTCTGCATCTAAACGCCTAAAAACCTAAAACATGCTCTATTATACTATTGTTAGCAATTTCTTTATCGTCCAATTTATCTGGTGTACACGCTTTTATTTTCATAATAAACTTGTTTGTTAGATTATACACAGTTATAGTGGTCTATAATAAATATTGACAGGTTTTATTCAAGCTGTTTAGAATGATTGCCGTAGGCTAATTTTTTAAAATGTAAATCCAAAAAAAAAAAAAAAAAAAATAATAATAATAATTTTTAAATAAATAAAGACCATTGGAAAAGAATAACTTGTACTTTTTTATACATTTTGTATAGATTCATAGTTTATGCATTATAGTTATAAAAACAAACAAATTTAGCCACTCACATAGAAATCTTAGGCCTTATCCTTTTCTGACAGTTTTAGGGATTTTTAAAAATCCTAAAAAACCTTATTTGTGCTGCAAATAATAATTTCTAATTAATTTGATACTGACCTCTGACATCCTGTGACATGATATTTATTTGAATTTACATAATCTCATGGACGTAACAGTAAAACTGTTCAGCTCACAGATCAAGACTAAGCTGTAATGCAAGCAGAACTTTCACAAATGCTTGTAGGTCAATAAAATCATTACAAAACACTTACAAATCATTTAAGGGATTTGATAACACTGTAAAATAATGTCTAATTTGTTAACATTAGCAAATGCATTGATAACACTTTATAATAACTGCACTCATTAGTAAATAGTCAGTTCATTCTTCATAAAGCCTTGTCCCAATATTAATAGTCAGTAGTAAGCAGTTTATAAATACAGCTATAAATAGCTTGTTCTTGGTTTATAAGCACATTTGTTAAAAAGGAGAGTAAAGGGTCAGTTATCTTCCTATGAAAAATAAAAAAATAAAAATAAACAAACAACAACACAGATTGATACAGAACTCAGAAATGTTATTGTGGATTTATGATAAACTCAGCCTGTAAATCAATTAATTCTCCTCCAAGAAGACACAAGTAGTTCACACCAAACTGTTTTAACATGAAGCCATATACTGAAGATGTTAAATTTCGAATGGGTTTAGGATACCTTAAATGGTGTGGCCATAGAGATTTATTAAAGTAACATAAAAAAATACAATAGTTATTTTACTATATCTTTAAAAATTTTAATTCCAACTCTTCATATTTTTTTTATATACGTAGAAGTCATCATTTGAAGGAAGTACAGTAAGTTTCATAGCTTTATCATTTTCAAGAGCCAGCATAAAATTAAAACTATCATAACATATAAATCAAGCTTGCAATTCTTAGTACCAATAATGGCCACCAGATGGAGCTATAGGATTACTTTTAAATAATTATTGTAGAAACGAGTATAATTTAAATCATTTATAGAAATCTTTCAAAGAAAAATAATATGAATTTTATGTATTTTACTGATAAAATGACCCTCACTTAATTAGAATAACAAGCTGAAGTATTGTGAACTGTATATTAAGAATAATTCTTTATAGGCTTTACGGACAGATATGTTTTGAGTGACTCTTGAAGGTTTAGCACCACATCCTCTTTTACCACTGTTTAAAGAATTAATCTTACAGAACAGGTGTGGATGAATTTTGTATAGCTTGAATGGTTTTGTCGTGGTGATTTTTTTAAATAACAGTAAAAAAGGAACCAGTAAATGTATTTTATTTTTTTAAGTGTAGCTTCTAAACACTTCAAAAAAATGTACACATAGAAGACAAGTCATTCTGAGGAAATATGCATAGTTTCATGACTATACAACACTATATGGATGATTGAAAATTAAAAAACTATCATACATCTGATGTCACTCTGTCCCTCTGTCACTGTGTGTGTGTGTGTGTGTGTTTGTGTGTGTGTTAAGTGAATTAGGTGTGAAACTATCAGGGAGCATTTAGTCTCCATCGCCAACATTTTACAGAACTGACACTTTCCTGGAGTCTCAGAATTACAATGTGTCAGGTTCTGAGAAATCAAAGATTCCAAAAAATTATTTAATTAGAATACCATGAAGTATTGTGAAATACTATATATTAAGACTTTATATATAGGCTTTATGAACAGATTAGAGTGACTTGTGAAGGACCAGAACCACCTCCTCTTGTTCGATGGTTTGAGGAATATATCTTCCAGAATCCGGGATTAAGATTTAGGAGCTCATTTTTATTCCACCTCCTTTCCTGAAAGTCTGTCTTGCAGAATTGACTAAAAATTAATCTTCACATTAATTCCTAATTATTTTGCAATTATTTTTGTCAGTTCTTCTTGACCTGTTTTTTTTTTCCCAGTCAGCATTTTTGTACAATGGTCAAGTCTTAACTTATCCATTTCTGTATTGCATTTGTGTTTGATATTTCTCATGGGTATTTCATAATTTTCGACTTTGAGTAAAACAGTTTGAGTTAAAACTCTTTTTTAGCGCATTTCATCTGTAAAAGAAAACATGCCTAATAATTCTGCACATGAATATAAGGAGTTTTTCTCTTCCAGCTTTCCTGGACTATTGCATAGCACTCATAAATGATTAAATAAAAAATAATGGTAGTTATTAAGATTGATATGGTTTGGAATTGGTAAAATGTGCTTGGAAAAAAAATCACAATAAAACAATGTTTTAATGTTTAAGTTTGGAATATTAACTGACATGAATGAATGCTATATAAATATTGTTCATGTTAACATAATGTTTATAAATGAAATCTTATTGTAAAGTGTTACTAAAGTTATATATATATATTTATTGTTCTGTGAATGTGATTTTAAAGTCTAGATGATTCGGATTAACCCTTTAACTGCCATATCCTTTAAAACCTCACTGCCAGAGGGATATTGTGAATGCATGTGCCCGCTGGGCACAGTTTACCTGATGCAACCGGGGTGGCGATGGCATTGGTGGCTTGAGCCTGCCATCGCTGCTTGCAGCTATATTTATTATTATTTTTTTCCAACGTCTCGGGGGCTTTTGGGGCCCTTAACGTGCTTAAAAAGTCTTGAAAATTGGCACACAGATTGGAACCTGCGGCCATTAGGGCCGGGCAGAGACTGATACACGGGCGTGGCACAGGGGCTCTACAGCGCCCCCTGGAATATGGAGGGCCATATATCATACATTCTTGCTCGTAGACGTATGAAACTCGGTACACATATAAATCTCATCAATCCAAACAACTTTTGTATTGCATATCATGGGCTCCGCCCAACAGGAAGTTGGCTATTTAGGGTTTAGTATTCAAATTTTTCGTCAAAGTTGTGGGGGCTTTTGGGGTCCTTAACATACTCAAAAACTCTTGAAAATTTGCGCACACTTTGGAATCTGTGGCCTTTAGGAGCCTGCAGAGGCTGGGACCCGGGCGTGGCACAGGGGCTCTACGGCGCCCCCTGGAACACAGTCAGAAATGTTGATGTATAGCTCACACATACTTGCACATATTCATATGAAACTCAGTACACATATAGATCTCATCGTGCCGAACAACTTTCGTATTGCATGTCATAGGCTCCACCCAACAGGAAGTCAGCTATTTAGAGTTATGTAAAAAGCGCATGCTCTGGAATTTGAAATACTTGTCATAGGTTTTTTTCTCGATTGCCGCCAAACTCGGTCAACATGATCTCAAGACACTGGGGATGAAAAATTGCCAGGGGATTTTTGATATCTCGAACGGTTTGCTCGTGGCGAGGCGTTGAAATTATGGCGAGAAATTAGAAACAGGAAGTGTCTAATACCATCCACATACATTTCCTGATTTTAATCAAACTTCATCAGATTATTCGTTGTATAATGTCGATCGCATATATGTGACTATTAGGAGTCAAAGTTATAGCGCCACCAACTGGCAGAAGGAAGTGTGTCATTTTCAAAATGATTTTAATTCAGCATCTTATTATTACTCGATTTGCTTCAAACTTCATCAGAATAATGTTAAAACACAGCTGATATAAATCTGCAAGGGGGATATTGATATCTAAAAAATTGTTGGCGTGGCAACATGTCAAACTGGAATACTTCTCAGGTGATTTTGAGGCAAATAACATACTTAGAATTTCACAAAACTCTGAACACACATCAGTATTTCTGATAGGAACTTAAATTGTGAATGGATTTTGGATAGCTTGAATGGTTTTGCCGTGGTGATTTTTTTAAATGACCTTACAAAGGGAATCATTATTGTATTTTTAAATTGCAGCTTCCAAACACGTCAAAGAATTTTTTCATACAGATGAAAAAGTCATTCTGAGGAAATATGCATAGTTTAACGACTTTACAACACTGTATGGATAACAGAAAATTAAAAAACTGTCAGACATCTCATCTCACTCTGTCCCTCTGTTTGAGTATATGTGCTTCAGACTTCCATTGTCTGAGAGAAATAGCGCCCCTACAGGTTCAATTCCCGGACTTTTACTTTCACTTTTAAATCGGTTAAAAATACAAACAAATACTTAGATTTAATTCACACTGACAAGCTAAACCAACATATCTGATTATTACCGGTTCAGGGCTCATGGATAAATTATTTCTGGCCAGAGATACGTGAGAAATAGGAGAGATGAATCACCGCTGTGATCACGAGCGTCTGGAGTAAAGAGCTCAGAGAAAACAAATTTATTCCTGTTTTAAAGCTTTTAAAAATAAATTATTACAGCGATATCACACAATCAACCAATTAGAACACACCAAGAGCTAAATTAAGATGTTTTTGAACTGTTTGTGTGAAAATGAAATATTTGTGGCTGCCTATCTGAAATCACCGCCTCCGATCAGCGCGTACAGTGTCCAGCTCAAAACAAACGAATTTATTCTTGTTTAAGAGCTTTTTTAAATAAAATATTACCACAAATGCACACAATAAACCCATTGTAACACAACAAGAGCTAAATGCAGGTGTTTGTGACCTGTTTAAGTGTGCAAGACTATTTGAAAGCGCGACTGGCAGAATAACATATCTCTCGAGCTGCAGGATTCTGGCTTTCGTCGTACGAACGAACACATCACGGACAAGATTATTTCAAAATACATAATAGCTTGGCGACTATAAACGAAAACAGCCACGTGAACATAAACTGGATCTACTGGATTTGAATATTAAAGTGACCACATTTACCACTTGCTTCTGTCTTCAATTTTAATCTATATAAAAAAGGAAACTCATTCGACTTGGCTGCTTTTTTAATGTGTGCGTATTTATTTATTTATCTTTTTATACATTTTGTATAATTTCATAGTTTGTGTATTACAATTATAAAAACAAAAATAAAATTAGCCACTCACATAGAAATAGCTTAGGCCTTAACCGTTTTCTGACAGTTTTAGGGATTTTTAAAAATCCTAAAAAAAACCTTATTTGTGCTGGAAATAATAATTTCAAACTCATTTGATACTGACCTATGACATCCTGTGACATTCTATTTATTTTAATTTACATAATCTCATGGATGTAACAGTAAATCTGTTCAGCTCACAGATCAATACTAAGCTGTAATGCAAGCAGAACTTTCACAAATGCTTATGAGTCATTTAAGGATTTGATAACACTGTAAAATAATGTCTAATTTGTTAACATTAGCAAATTCATTGATAACACTTTATAATAACTGCACTCATTATTAAATAGTCAGTTCATGCTTTATAAAGCCTTGTCCCAATATTAATAGTCAGTAGTAAGCAGTTTATAAATACAGCTATAAATAGCTTGTCCTTGGTTTATAAGCACATTTATTAAAAATGAGAGTAAGTTATCTTCCTATGAAAAATAAAAGATAAAAATAAACAAACAACAACACAGATTGATACAGAACTCAGAAATTTTATTGTGGATTTATGATAAAGCCTGCAAATGAATTCATACTCCTACTCATACTACTCCATACTCCTTTTTCAACATTATGCCTATATACTGAGATGTTAAATTGTGAATGGGTTTAGGATAGCTTAAATGGTGTTGCCATAGAGATTTATTAAAGTAACATAAAAAAATACAATAGTTATTTTACTATATCTTTACAATTTTTCATTCTAAATCTTCATAATTTTTTATATAAGTAGAAGTCCTCATTTGAAGGAAGCACAGTAAGTTTCATAGCTTTATCACTTTCAAGAGCCAGCATAAAATTTAAACTATCATAACTTATAAATCAAGCTTGCAATTCTTAGTACCTATAATGGCCACCAGAGGGAGCTATAGGATTACTTTTAAATAATTATTGTAGAAACGAGTATGATAAATCATTTATAGAAATCTTTCAAAAAAAATGAATTGTATATATTTTACTGATAAAATGACCCTCACTTAATTAGAATAACAAGCTGAAGTATTTTGAACTGTATATTAAGAATAATTCTTTATAGGCTTTATGGACAGATAACGTTTTGAGTGACTCTTGAAGGTTCAGCACCACATCTTCTTTTACCACTGTTTAAAGAATTAATCTTACAGAATAGGTGTGAATGAATTTTGGATAGCTTGAATGGTTTTGCCGTGATGTTTTTTGAAATAATAGTAAAAAAGGAACCAGTAAATGTCTTTTTATTTTTTTAAAGTGCAGCTTCTAAACACTTTAAAAAAAAAAAATGTACACATAGAAGACCAGTCATTCTGAGGCATATTTCCTCAGAATGACTGGTCTCATGACAATAGTTTCATGACTATACAACACTATATGGATGATAGAAAATTAAAAAAAACTATCATACATCTGATGTCACTCAGTCCCACTGTCACTGTGGGTAATGTGTGTGTGTGTGTGTGTGTGTTAAGTGAATTAGGTGTGAAACTATCAGGGTGCATTAAGTCTCCAGCGCCAACATTTTACAGAACTGCCACTTTCCTGGAGTCTCCAGAATTACTCGGTGTCAGGCTCTGAGAGACTTAAGATTCCAAAAAATTATTTAATTAGAATACCATGAAGTATTGTGAAATACTATATATTAAGTCTTTATATATAGGCTTTATGCACAGATTAGAGTGACTCGTGAAGGACCAGCACCACCTCCTCTTGTTCGATGGTTTGAGGAATATATCTTCCAGAATCCAGGATTAAGATTTAGGAGCTCATTTTTATTCCACCTCCTTTCCTGAAAAGTCTGTCTTGCAGAATTGACTAAAAATTAATCTTCACATTAATTACTAATTATTTTGCAATTCTTTTTGTCAGTTCTTCTTGACCTGCTTTTTTCTTCTTCTTTTCTGACCTCATGACCCAGTCAGTATTTTTTGTACAATGGTCAAGTCTTAACTTATCCATTTCTGTATTGCATTTGTGTTTGATATTTCTCATGGGTATTTCATAATTTTCGACCTTACAGTTTGAGTTAAAAGTCTATTTTAGCGCATTTCATCTGTAAAAGAAAACATGCCTAATAATTCTGCACACATGAATATAAGGAGTTTTTCTCTTCCAGCTTTCCTGGACTATTGTATAGCACTCATAAATGATTAAATAAAAAATAATGGTAGTTATTAAGATTTATATTGATTTGGAATTGGTAAAATGTACTTGGAAAAAAATCACAATAAAACAATGTTTTCATGTTTAAGTTTGGAATATTAACTGACATGAATGAATGCTATATAAATATTGTTCATGTTAACATAATGTTTATAAATGAAATCTTATTGTACAGTGTTACTAATATATATATTGTTCTGTGAATGTGATTTTAAAGTCTAGATGATTCGGATTAACCCTTTAACTGCCGTATCCTTTAAAACCTCACTGCCAGAGGGATATTGTGAATGCATGTGCCCGCTGGGCACAGTTTACCTGATGCCACCGGGGTGGCGATGGCATTGGTGGCTTGAGCCCGCCATCGCTGCTTGCAGCTATATTTTGTTATTATTATTATTATTTTTCTTCAAGGTTTCGGGGGCTTTTGGGGCCCTTAACATGCTTAAAAAGTCTTGAAAATTGGCACACACATTGGAACCTGCGGCCATTAGGGCCGGGCAGAGACTGATACACGGGCGTGGCACAGGGGCTCTACAGCGCCCCCTGGAATACTGAGGGCCATATATCATACATACTTGCACGTAGACGCACGAAACTCGGTACACATGTAGATCTCATCAAACCAAACAACTTTCGTACTGCATGTCATAGGCTCCGCCCAACAGGAAGTTGGATATTTAGGGTTTAGTATTCATATTTGTCGTCAAAGTTGTGGGGGCTTTTGGGGTCCTTAACATACTCAAAAACTCTTGAAAATTTGCGCACACTTTGGAATCTGTGGCCTTTAGGAGCCTGCAGAGGCTGGGACCCGGGCGTGGCACAGGGGCTCTACGGCGCCCCCTGGATCACAGTCAGAAATGTTGATGCATAGCTCACACATACTTGCACATATTAATATCAAACTCAGGACACATATAGATCTCATCGTGCTGAACAACTTTCGTATTGCATGTCATAGGCTCCGCCCAACAGGAAGTCAGCTATTTAGAGTTATGTAAAAAGCGCATGCTCTGGAATTTGATATACTTGTCATAGGTTTTTTACTCGATTACCACCAAACTCGGTCAACATGATCTCAAGACATTGGGGATGAAAAATTGCCAGGGGATTTTTGATATCTCGAACGGTTTGCTCGTGGCGAGGCGTTGAAATTATGGCGAGAATTAAGAGACAGGAAGTGTCTAATACCATCCACATACATTTCCTGATTATAATCAAACTTAATCAGATTATTCGTTGTATAATGTCGATCGCATATATGTGACTATTAGGAGTCAAAGTTATAGCGCCACCAACTGGCAGTAGGAAGTGTGTCATTTTCAAAATGCTTTGAATTCAGCATCTTATTTTTACTCGATTTGCTTCAAACTTCATCAGAATAATGTTAAAACACAGCCGATATAAATCTGCTGGGGGGATATTGATATCTAAAAATATTGTTGCCGTGGCAACATGTTAAACTGGAATACTTCTCAGGTGATTTTGAGGCATATAACATGCTTAGAATTTCATCAAACTCAGAACACATATCAGTATTTATGATAACTAGACACTGGCAAAAGTTCATAAGAGGGCGTGGAAGAGGCACTCTATAGCGCCACCTTTTGTCAAAAGTGGGGGGGTTAGTTTCAGCTACAGACACCAAACTCGGTACAAAAATTGTTCTTATCAAGACGGACAACTTTCTAATTCACAGTCATCAGCTACGATCAACAGGAAGTCAGCTATTTTGATTTGAATGTGGATTTTTTTTTACATTTAGCTGTGAATTAATGCATACTGCTCAGAGGAGAGTAACACTATACACACCAAACTTTGTCTACATGATGCCAAAACATTTTAAACAACTTAAATCGCCAATGGATTTTGGATAGCTTGAACGGTTTTGTCGTGGTGATTTTTTTAAATGACTGTAAAAATGGAATTATTAATTGTCCTGCATTTTTAAATTCCAAACACTTCAAAACCTTTTTTCATACAGAAAAAAAGTCATTCTGAGTAAATATGGATAGTTTCACAACTTTACAACACTGTATGGATAACAGAAAATTAAAAAACTGTCAGACATCTCATCTCACTCTGTCCCTCTGTTTGAGTATATGTGCTTAGACTTCCATTGTCTGAGAGAAATTGCGCCCCTACAGGTGCAATTACCGGACTTTTACTTTCATTTTTAAATCGGTTAAAAATAAACATAAATACTTAGATTTAATTCACACTGACAAGCTAAACCAACATATCTGATTATTACCGGCTCAGGGCTCATGGATAAATTATTTCTGGCCAGAGATACGTGAGAAATAGGAGAGATGAATCACCGCTGTGATCACGAGCGTCTGGAGTAAAGAGCTCAGAAAAAACGAATTTATTCCTGTTTTAAAGGTTTTAAAAATAAATTATTACAGCGATATCACACAATCAACCAATTAGAACACACCAAGAGCTAAATTCAGATGTTTTTGAACTGTTTGTGTGAAAATGAAATATTTGTGGCTGCCTATCTGAAACCACAGCTCCGATCAGCGCGTACAGTGTCGAGCTCAAAACAAACGAATTTATTCTTGTTTAAGAGCATTTTAAATAAAACATTACCACAAATGCACACAATAAGCCATTTGTAACACAACAAGAGCTAAATGCAGGTGTTTGTGACCCGTTTAAGTGTGAAAGACTATTTGAAAGCGCGATTGGCAGAATAACATCTCTCGAGCTGCAGGATGTCAGGATCTTGGCAAGGAGGAACTCAGGTGCAGACAGGATTTACAACACAAACAGGTTTATTCACAAAAAGGAGAAAAATAAAAACCCACGAGGGGGAAAACACGGAGCAAGGTAAAGACTAAATAACTAAAACAGGACTGGACTGACAAGATAAACAAGGACTCTAAATACTAACTATAAACACTCACGGTAATACAAGGACTTCAGCGGGTACAGCACAATCTCACACACAATCACAATTGTAGAACACATAAGTAGTACACAATGAACCGACGCAAGACAGAGCACACTAGGAGATCTAAATAGGGGGAACAATCAAGACACGACAGGTGGCACAGATGGGACAATCAAGACACGACTAGGTTAACAATGGGGGCGGGGCAAGGGAACGAGACAACACAAGCACATGGCCCAAAGGCAAGGCCATGTGCTTGTACACAAAACACGGGTCTGTCATGATCCTGCCTCAAGACTAGGAAAAATCAAGGACACGAGGGCAGAATCATGACAGAACCCCTCCCTTAAGGAGCGGCTTCCAGACGCTCCTCAAGGGAACATCAAACACGAGACATGACTGACATGACGGACTGGGACACCGACACAAACCAACAAGACATGACAAATAACAACAAAGGCAAACATGAGTACACGACGGCAGGGTTAGGGTGACAAATCAAAAAAAACAAACAGGGAAGGGGAGGAGGCGGGACCACAAAGTTCATGGGGGACAGACCAGGGTTGGTGGGTGGTTTTGCAGGAATTTTAGGAGGACAGGACGAAGGCTGACGACGGGGGGTACGGGCAGGTCTGGGTGGTGAGGGGCGGGGAGGGGTCTCGGGACAACTGACAGGGGACATGATAGGAGCAGACAAGGGACGCGGGGCAACACTTACGGGACGCGGGGCAAGACTTACGGGACGCGGGGAGACGACAGCTGGACACGGGGGGACAACATCTACTGGACACGGGGGGACAACATCTACTGGACACGGGACACCTACGGGACACGGGGCAACATTAACGGGACACGGGGCCACATCAACAGGACTCGGGGCCACATCAACAGGACACGGGGCCACATCAACAGGACACGGGGAGACATCAACGGGACACGGGGCCACATCAACAGGACTCGGGGCCACATCAACAGGACACGGGGCCACATCAACAGGACACGGGGAGACATCAACGGGACACGGGGCCACATCAACGGGACACGGGGCCACCTCAACAGGACACGGGGAGACAACGGCTGGACACTTGGGACTTCTGGGGACAGGGTCAGGGGACAAGACAGGACTGACGGGGATTTCTAAAATACGGACAAGACTAGACAAATAATCAGAGAAGGCTTTAGCCGCTAAGACAATTGGCATCTCCTTACGAGATGAGATACACTGAACTAAAGTCTTTGCTGCAGAGTCGGCCGCGGCACTCTCCTGCGCTCTCACGACTGCCGACTTGCATACTGCCCTCTTCTTTGCCGGCTCGGGCACGCCAGCGCTCACCGCTGCTGGCTCGGACACGCTCACCGCTGCTGGCTCGGGCACGCCAGCGCTCACCGCTGCTGGCACGGGCACGCCAGCGCTCACCGCTGCTGGCACGGGCACGCCAGCTCTCTCCGCTGCTGGCACGGGCACGCTCACCGCTGCTGGGTCGGGCACGCCAGCGCTCTCCGCTGCTGGCACGGGAACGCCCACCGCTGCTGGCACGGGCACGCCAGGGCTCTCCGCTGCTGGCACGGGCACGCCAGCGCTCTCCGCTGCTGGCACGGGAGGAGACAGGGTCACAGGACCGGCAGGCCCCCTCTTCCTCCTCTTCCTCCTTGGGCGCGGTGCAGAGGCCACAGCTGGGTCAGAGGCGGGTTGGGGGAGTTTGGTCTCGGGCAGGGCAGTCTCGGACGCCGAAGACTCAGAAGTTGACTCCCATGAAAACCGTCTCCCTCGTTTCATGGGGAGACTGCTGGCTGAGGAGGGCACCTCAGGACTCTGGGAGGGGCTTGCCTGACCCCCCAGGGTTGCCACGGCCAGGACACGACCCTCTGGGACCGTGGGCAGCTGGGTAGGTGGGGACCTCTGGGGCTCCTCCTCTCGCCCGCTCGCTCCGGAACGACCTCCCCTGGTCCCCCGGAACACCACAAGGCGAGAGCCCTCAAAACAATCTCGCTGGCTGGCTGATGCCATCCAGCATTGCCTCCTGTCTGCTGAGTTCCTTGGTGGTCGGTTCATTCTGTCAGGATCTTGGCAAGGAGGAACTCAGGTGCAGACAGGATTTACAACACAAACAGGTTTATTCACAAAAAGGAGAAAAATAAAAACCCACGAGGGGGAAAACACGGAGCAAGGTAAAGACTAAATAACTAAAACAGGACTGGACTGACAAGATAAACAAGGACTCTAAATACTAACTATAAACACTCACGGTAATACAAGGACTTCAGCGGGTACAGCACAATCTCACACACAATCACAATTGTAGAACACATAAGTAGTACACAATGAACCGACGCAAGACAGAGCACACTAGGAGATCTAAATAGGGGGAACAATCAAGACACGACAGGTGGCACAGATGGGACAATCAAGACACGACTAGGTTAACAATGGGGGCGGGGCAAGGGAACGAGACAACACAAGCACATGGCCCAAAGGCAAGGCCATGTGCTTGTACACAAAACACGGGTCTGTCATGATCCTGCCTCAAGACTAGGAAAAATCAAGGACACGAGGGCAGAATCATGACAGAGGATTCTGGCTTTCGTCGTACGAGCGAACACATCACGGACAAGATTATTTCAAAATACATAATAGCTTGGCTAATATAAACGAAAACAGCCACGTGAACATAAACTGTTGAGAAATATATCTGAAGTGGATCTACTGGATTTTAATATTAAGTGACCGCATATACCAGCTGCTTCTGTCTTCAATTTTAATCTATATAAAAAATGAAACTCATTCATCTTGGCTGCTTTTTTAATGTGTGTACGTATTTATTTATTTATTATTTTGCTCTAACAAGAATTAATCTATATTTAATTAAATCAATTACATTTTATTTTACTTTTTATTTGTCCATTTCTGCATCTAAACGCCTAAAAACATAAAACATGCTCTATTATACTATTGTTAGCAATTTCTTTATCGTCCAATTTATCTGGTGTACAGACTTTTATTTTCATAATAAACTTGTTTGTTAGATTATACACAGTTACAGTGGTCTATAATAAATATTGACAGGTTTTATTCAAGCTGTTTAGAATGATTGCAGTAGGCTAATTTTTTTAAATGTAAATAAAAATAAATAATAAAAAAAAAAAAAAAAAAAAAACATTGGAAAACAATAACTGTTGTACATTTTTATACATTTTGTATAATTTCATAGTTTATGCATTATAGTTATAAAAACAAATAAATTTAGCCACTCACATAGAAATCTTATAGGCCTTATCCTTTTCTGACAGTTTTAGGGATTTTTAAAAATCCTAAAAAACCTTATTTGTGCTGCAAATCATAATTTCAAACTCAAAAAGTAAATATTCAGTTCATGCTTTATAAAGCCTTGTCCCAATATTAATAGTCAGTAGTAAGCAGTTTATAAATACAGCTATAAAAAACTTGTTCTTGGTTTATAAGCACATTTATTAAAAAGGAGAGTAAAGGGTCAGTTATCTTCCTATGAAAAATAAAAAAATAAAAATAAACAAACAACAACACAGATTGATACAGAACTCAGAAATTTTATTGTGGATTTATGATAAAATCAGCCTGTAAATGAATTCATACTCCTCCAAGAAGACACAAGTAGTTCACACCAAACTTTTTTAACATGAAGCTAATATACTGAAGATGTTAAATTGCAAATGGGTTTAGGATACCTTAAATGGTGTGGCCATAGCGATTTATTAAAGTAAAATAAAAAAAATACAATCGTTATTTTACTATATCTTTAAAATTTTTCATAATTTTTTTTATATACATAGAAGTCATCATTTGAAGGAAGCACAGTAAGTTTCTTAGCTTTATCATTTTCAAGAGCCAGCATAAAATTAAAACTATCATAACTTATAAATCAAGCTTGCAATTCTTAGTACCAATAATGGCCACCAGATGGAGCTATAGGATTACTTTTAAATAATTATTGTAAAACAAGTATGATTTAAATAATTTATAGAAATCTTTAAAAAAAAATAATAATATGAATTGTATGTATTTTACTGATAAAATGACCCTCACTTAATTAGAATAACAAGCTGAAGTATTGTGAACAGTATATTAAGAATAATTCTTTATAGGCTTTATGGACAGATACGTTTTGAGTGACTCTTGAAGGTTCAGCACCACATTCTCTTTTACCACTGTTTAAAGAATTTATCTTACAGAACAGATGCGAATGAATTTTGGATAGCTTGAATGGTTTTGTCGTGGTGATTTTTTGAAATAACAGTAAAAAAGTAACCAGTAAATGTCTTTTATTTTTTTAAAGTGCAGCTTCTAAACACTTCAAAAAAATGTACACATAGAATACAAGTCATTCTGAGGAAATATGCATAGTTTCATGATTTTACAACATTATATGGATGATAGAAAATTAAAAAAACTATCATACATCTGATGTCACTCTGTCCCTCTATCACTGTGGTTAATGTGTGTGTGTGTGTGTGTGTGTGTGTGTGTGTGTGTGTGTGTGTGTGTGTGTGTGTGTGTGTGTGTGTGTGTGTTTGTGTGTGTGTTAAGTGAATTAGGTGTGAAACTATCAGGGAGCATTTAGTCTCCTGCGCCAACATTTTACAGAACTGCCACTTTCCTGGAGTCTCCAGAATTACAATGTGTCAGGTTCTGAGAGACTTAAGATTCCAAAAAATTATTTAATTAGAATACCATGAAGTATTGTGAAATACTATATATTAAGACTTTATATATAGGCTTAATGAACAGATTAGAGTGACTCGTGAAGGACCAGCACCACCTCCTTTTGTCCGATGGTTTGAGGAATATATCTTCCAGAATCCAGGATTAAGATTTAGGAGCTCATTTTTATTCCACCTCCTTTCCTGAAAGTCTGTCTTGCAGAATTGACTAAAAATTTATCTTCACATTAATTCCTAATTATTTTACAATTCTTTTGTCAGTTCTTCTTGACCTGTTTTTCTCCTCCAGCTTTCCTGGACTATTGTATAGCACTCATAAATGATTAAATAAAAAATAATGGTAGTTATTAAGATTGGTATGGTTTGGAATTGGTAAAATGTGATTGGAAAAAAATCACAATAAAACAATGTTTTAATGTTTAAGTTTGCAATATTAACTGACATGAATGAATGCTATATAAATATTGTTCATGTTAACATAATGTTTATAAATGAAATCTTATTGTAAAGTGTTACTAAAGTTATATATATATATTGTTCTGTGAATGTGATTTTAAAGTCTAGATGATTCGGATTAACCCTTTAACTGCCATATCCTTTAAAACCTCACTGCCAGAGGGATATTGTAAATGCATGTGCCCGCTGGGCACAGTTTACCTGATGCCACCGGGGGTGGCGATGGCATTGGTGGCTTGAGCCCGCCATCGCTGCTTGCAGCTATATTTATTATTATTATTATTATTTTTTTCTAACGTTACGGGGGCTTTTGGGGTCCTTAACATGCTCGAAAACTCTTGAAAATTGGCACACAGATTGGAACCTGCGGCCATTAGGGTCGGGCAGAGACTGATACACGGGCGTGGCACAGGGGCTCTACAGCGCCCCCTGGAATACTGAGGGCCATATATCATACATACTTGCACGTAGACACATGAAACTCGGTACACATGTAGATCTCATTAAACCAAACAACTTTCGTACTGCATGTCATAGGCTCCGCCCAACAGGAAGTTGGCTATTTAGGGTTTATTATTCATATTTTTGGTCAAAGTTGTGGGGGCTTTTGGGGTCCCTAACATACTCAAAAACTCTTGAAAATTTGCGCACACTTTGGAATCTGTGCCCTTTAGGAGCCTGCAGAGGTTGGGACCCGGGCGTGGCACAGGGGCTCTATGGCGCCCCCTGGAACACAGTCATAAATGTTGATGTATAGCTCACACATACTTGCACATATTCATATGAAACTCAGTACACATATAGATCTCATTGTGCCGAACAATTTTCGTATTGCATGTCATTGGGCTCCGCCCAACAGGAAGTCAGCTATTTAGAGTTATGTAAAAAGTGCATGCTCTGGAATTTGATATACTTGTCATAGGTTTTTTACTCGTTTACCACCAAACTCGGTCAACATGATCTCAAGACATTGGGGATGAAAAATTGCCAGGGGATTTTTGATATCTCGAACGGTTTGCTCGTGGCGAGGCATTGAAATTATGGCGAGAATTGAGAAACAGGAAGTGTCTAATACCATCCACATACATTTCCTGATTTCAATCAAACTTCATCAGATTATTCATTGTATGATGTCGATCACATATATGTGACTATTAGGAGTCAAAGTTATAGCGCCACCAACTGGCAGCAGGAAGTGTGTCATTTTCAAAATGCTTTGAATTCAGCATCTTATTTTTACTCGATTTGCTTCAAACTTCATCAGAATAATGTTAAAACACAGCCGATATGAATCTGCTGGGGGAAATTGGATAGCTAAAAATATTGTTGCCGTGGCAACATGTCAAACTGGAATACTTCTCAGGTGATTTTGAGGCATATAACATGCTTAGAATTTCATCAAACTCAGAACACATATCAGTATTTATGATAACTAGACACTGGCAAAAGTTCATAAGAGGGCGTGGAAAAGGCACTCTATAGCGCCACCTTTTGTCAAAAGTGGGGGGGTTAGTTTTAGCTACAGACACCAAACTCGGTAAAAAAATTGTTCTTATCAAGACGGACAACTTTCTAATTCACAGTCATCAGCTACGATCAACAGGAAGTCAGCTATTTTGATTTGAATGTGGATTTTTTTTTTACATTTAGTTGTGAATTAATGCATACTGCTCAGAGGAGAGTAACACTATACACACCAAACTTTGTCTACATGATGCCAAAACATTTTAAACAACTTAAATTGCCAATGGATTTTGGATAGCTTGAACGGTTTTGTCGTGGTGATTTTTTTTAATGACAGTAAAACTGGAATTATTAATTTTCCTGCATTTTTAAATTCCAAACACTTCAAAACCTTTTTTCATACAGACAAAAAGTCATTCTGAGTAAATATGGATAGTTTCACGACTTTACAACACTGTATGGATAATAGAAAATTAAAAAACTGTCAGACATCTCATATCACTCTGTCCCTCTGTTTGAGTATATGTGCTTCAGACTTCCATTGTCTGAGAGAAATTGCGCCCCTACAGGTGCAATTACCGGAGATTTAGTTTCTCTTTTAAATCGGTTAAAATACAAATAAATACTTGGATTTAATTCACACTGACAAGCTAAACCAACATATATGATTATTATCAGGTCAGGGCTCATTAATAATGGATGTGAGGTCAGTGATACGTGAGAAACACGAGAGATGAATCACCGCTCTGAGCATGAGCATCTGGAATGATGAGCTCAGAAAAAACGAGTTTATTCTTGTTTTATAGCTATTAAAAATAAAGTATTGCAGCGATATCACACAATTCACCAATTAGAACACACCAAGAGCTAAATTAAGATGTTTTTGAACTGTTTGTGTGAAAATGAAATATTTGAGGCTGCCTATCTGAAATCACGCCTCCGATCAGCGCGTACAGTGTCGAGCTCAAAACAAACGAATTTATTCTTGTTTAAGAGCTTTTTTAAATAAAATATTACCACAAATGCACACAATAAACCCATTGTAACACTACAAGAGCTAAATGCAGGTGTTTGTGACCCGTTTAAGTGTGCAAGACTATTTGAAAGCGCGACTGGCAGAATAACATATATCTCTCGAGCTGCAGGATTCTGGCTTTCGTCGTACAAACGAACACATCACGGACAAGATTATTTCAAAATAGCTTGGCGAATATAAACGAAAACAGCCACGTGAACGTAAACCGTTGAGAAATATATCTGAAGTGGATCTACTGGATTTGAATATTAAGTGACCGCGTATACCAGCTGCTTCTGTCTTCAATTTTAATCTATATAAAAAATGTAATTCATTCATCTTGGCTGCGTTTTTAATGTGTGTACGTATTTATTTATTTATTATTTTGCTCTAACAAGAATTAATCTATATTTAATTAAATCAATTACATTTTATTTTACATTTGATTTGTCCATTTCTGCATCTAAACGCCTAAAAACATAAAACATGCTCTATTATACTATTGTTAGCAATTTCTTTATCGTCCAATTTATCTGGTGTACACACTTTTATTTTCATAATAAACTTGTTTGTTAGATTATACACAGTTACAGTGGTCTATAATAAATATTAACAGGTTTTATTCAAGCTGTTTAGAATGATTGCAGTAGGCTAAAAAACATTGGAAAACAATAACTGTTGTACTTTTTTATATATTTTGTATAATTTCATAGTTTATGCATTATAGTTATAAAAACAAATAAATTTAGCCACTCACATAGAAATCTTAGGCCTTATCCTTTTCTTACAGTTTTAGGAATTTTAAAAAATCGTAAAAAACCTTATTTGTGCTGCAAATAATAATTTCAAACTCAAAAAGTAAATAGTCAGTTCATGCTTTATAAAGCCTTGTCCCAATATTAATAGTCAGTAGTAAGCAGTTTATAAATACAGCTATAAATAGCTTGTTTTTGGTTTATAAGCACATTTATTAAAAAGGAGAGTAAAGGATCAGTTATCTTCCTATGAAAAATAAAAAAATAAAAATAAACAAACAACAACACAGATTGATACAGAACTCAGAAATTCTATTGTGGATTTATGATAAAATCAGCCTGTAAATGAATTCATACTCCTCCAAGAAGACACAAGTAGTTCACACCAAACTTTTTTTTTAACATGAATCCAATATACTGAAGATGTTAAATTGCGAATGGGTTTAGGATACCTTAAATGGTGTGGCCATAGCGATTTATTAAAGTAACATAAAAAAATACAATAGTTATTTTACTTTATCTTTAAATTTTTTAATTCCAAACTCTTCATAATTTTTTATATACGTAGAAGTCATCATTTGAAGGAACCACAGTAAGTTTCAAAGCTTTATCATTTTCAAGAGCCAGCAAAAAATTAAAACTATCATAACTTATAAATGAAGCTTGCAATTCTTAGTACCAATAATGGCCACCTGATGGAGCTATAGGATCACTTTTAAATAATTATTGTAGAAACAAGTATGATTTAAATCATTTATAGAAATCTTTCAAAGAAAAATAATATGAATTTTATGTATTTTACTGATAAAATGACCCTCACTTAATTAGAATAACAAGCTGAAGTATTGTGAACTGTATATTAAGAATAATTCTTTATAGGCTTTATGGACAGATACGTTTTGAGTGACTCTTGAAGGTTCAGCACCACATCCTCTTTTACCACTGTTTAAAGAATTTATCTTACAGAACAGATGCGAATGAATTTTGGATAGCTTGAATGGTTTTGTCGTGGTGATTTTTTGAAATAACAGTAAAAAAGTAACCAGTAAATGTCTTTTATTTTTTTAAAGTGCAGCTTCTAAACACTTCAAAAAAATGTACACATAGAAGACAAGTCATTCTGAGGAAATATGCATAGTTTCATGACTATACAACACTATATGGATGATAGAAAATTAAAAAACTATCATAAATCTGATGTCACTCAGTCCCACTGTCACTGTGGGTAATGTGTGTGTGTGTGTGTGTGTGTGTGTGTGTGTGTGTGTTAAGTGAATTAGGTGTGAAACTATCAGGGAGCATTTAGTCTCCAGTGCCAACATTTTACAGAACTGCCACTTTCCTGGAGTCTCAGAATTACAATGTGTCAGGTTCTGAGAAATCTAAGATTCCAAAAAATGATTTAATTAGAATACCATGAAGTATTGTGAAATACTATATATTAAGACTTTATATATAGGCTTCATGAACAGATTAGAGTGACTCGTGAAGGACCAGCACCACCTACTCTTGTCCGATGGTTTGAGGAATATATCTTCCAGAATCCGGGATTAAGATTTAGGAGCTCATTTTTATTCCACCTCCTTTCCTGAAAGTCTGTCTTGCAGAATTGACTAAAAATTAATCTTCACATTAATTCCTAATTCTTTTGCAATTCTTTTTGTCAGTTCTTCTTGACCTGTTTTTTTCTTCTTCTTTTCTGACCTCATGACCCAGTCAGCATTTTTTGTATAATGGTCAAGTCTTAACTTATCCATTTCTGTATTGCATTTGTGTTTGATATTTCTCATGGGTATTTCATAATTTTCGACTTTACAGTTTGAGTTAAAACTCTTTTTTAGCGCATTCCATCTGCAAAAGAAAACATGCCTAATAATTCTACACACATGAATATAAAGTGTTTTTCTCTTCCAGCTTTCCTGGACTATTGTATAGCACTTATAAATGATTAAATAAAAATAATGGTAGTTATTAAGATTGATATGGTTTGGAATTGGTAAAATGTTCTTGGAAAAAAATCACAATAAAACAATGTTTTAATGTTTAAGTTTGGAATATTAACTGACATGAATGAATGCTATATAAATATTGTTCATGTTAACATAATGTTTATAAATGAAATCTTATTGTAAAGTGTTACTAAAGTTATAAATATATATATATATATATATATATATATATATATATATATATATATATATATATATATATATATATATATATATATATATATATATTGTTCTGTGAATGTAATTTTAAAGTCTAGATGATTCGGATTAACCCTTTAACTGCCATATCCTTTAAAACCTCACTGCCAGAGGGATATTATGAATGCATGTGCCCGCTGGGCACACTTTACCTGATGCCACCGGGGGTGGCGATGGCATTGGTGGCTTGAGCCCGCCATCGCTGCTTGCAGCTATATTTCTTCTTCTTCTTCTTCTTCTTCTTCTTCTTCTTCTTCTTCTTCTTCTTCTTCTCCCGAATGAATCGCATTTTTGAGGGCTTTAACATGCTCAAAAAGTCATGAAACTTTGCACACGCGTCAAACCTAGTGAAAATTTTCGTCTGATATAGGATTCAGAAGAGGGTGTGGCAAAATGGCTCGACAGCGCCACCTATACCAAGAAAATCAACAGCCTTCCAGCTATGTTTCACGTACATGCATGAAAATTGGCACACATATGTAACACACCAATACCTACAAAAAAGACTCTTGGAGCGAAATTCTAAACCCAACAGGAAGTCGGTTATTTTTAATATTATGAGCATTTTTTGTGTAATTTTGGTCATTTCCATGTGTTGTATTTTAACGAACTCCTCCTAGAGATTTCTTCAAATCAACACCAAATTTGGTATGCCTAATCTAAAGGCCTTTGCGATGTTAAATTGCGAAGATCTTGAGTTTTCGTTGAAGGGCGTGTCAGTGGCGGCCTGGCGAATTTCGATGATTCGCAACAGGAAGTGAAATATTTTACGCTGCGACGAACTACTCCTAGAAATTTTATGACATCAATGTGTTTTTTGTGGTCAGTCTAATCTAAAGGTGTGTGCAATGTTCAGTTGTGAAGATCTTGAGCTTTCGTTAAAAGGCTTGTTCATGGCACCGCGACGAAGTTCGATGTCTCGCCATGGGAATAAAAGATGTTATAACTCAGGCATAAAATGTCCGATCTTCCCCAAACTTCACATGTGTGATAAGAGTCCTGGCCTGAACAGATCTGCAGGCCAATATTCCACCGGGTGTGGCAGAATGGCTCTATAGCGCCACCTATACACTTTCAACGGAGTGCGCCTCGAGCTATGTTTCACGTACATGTACAAAAATTGGTACACACATGTAACACTCCAATACCTACGAAAAAGTCTCTTGGTACGAAATCCGGATCCCAACAGGAAGTTGGTTATTTTGAATTTTCCCTTCAAAATTGGTGTTGTTTTTGCCATTTTCAGGGGTTGTACTTTAACAAACTCCTCCTAGAGATTTATTCAGATCAACACCAAACTTGGTCAGTGTAATCTAAAGGCCTTTGCGATGTTAAATTGTGAAGGACTTGAGGTTTCGTTAAAGGTCGTGTCCATGGCGGCTTGACAAATTTTGATGTTTTGCCATGAAAAAGGAAGTTGCAGTAACTCAGACATACAATGTCCAATCTGCCCCAAACTTCATATGTTGGATAAGACTCTTGACCTGAACAGATCTGCATGCCAATATTCAGTTATAGTCATAGCGCTACCTATTGGCAACAGGAAGTAACATATTTTACAATGCGACAAACTATTCCTAGAAATTTTATGACATCAATGTCTTTTTTGTGGTCAGTCTAATCTAAAGACCTGTGTGATGTTTAGTTATGAAAGATCTTGAGTTTTTGTTAAAAGGTGTGTCCATGGCGCCGTAACGAAGTTCGATGTCTCGCCATGGGAATAAAAGATGTTATAACTCAGGCATAAAATGTTCGATCTTGCCCAAACTTCACATGTATGATAAGGGTCCTGGCCTGAACAGATCTGAAGGCCAATATTCCATCGGGTGGGGCAAAATGGCTCGATAGCGCCACCTATACACTTTCAACGGAGTGTGTATACACTTACAATGGAGTGCGCCTCAAGCTATGTTTCACGTACATTTTCAAAAATTGGTACACACATTTAACACATCAATATCTACGAAAAAGTCTCTTGGTACAAAATACGAATCCCAACAGGAAGTCAGTTATTTAGAATTTTCTTTGCAAAATTGGTGTTGGTTTTGCCATTTTCAGGGGTTGTACTTTAACGAACTCCTCCTAGAGATTTATTCAGATCAACACCAAACTTGGTCAGTGTAATCTAAAGGCCTTTGCAATCTTAAATTGCGAAGATCTTGAGGTTTCGTTAAAGGGCGTGTCCATGGCGGCCTGACAAATTTCAATGTTTCGCCAAGAAAAAGGAAGTTGCTGTAACTCAGACATACAATGTCCAATCTGCCCCAAACTTTGCATGTTAGATAATACTTCTGCCCTTAACAGATCTACATGCACATATTCACTTATAGTCATAGCGCCACCTGCTGGAAACAGGAAGTGGCATATTTTAGGGCTTATGCTTATGCATATGCATCAGGGCTTTTTTACTCCTAGAAATCTTTTGACATAAATGTATTTTTTGTGGTCAGTCTAATCTTAAGGACTGTGCAATGTTAAATTATGTAGATCTTGAGTTTTTGTTAAAGGGCGTGTCCATGGCACCATGACAAAATTTGATGTCTCGCCACAGGAAAAGAAGTTGTTGTTGTAACTCAGGCATAACATATTCCATCTTCCCCAAACTCCACATGTTCGATAAGAGTCCTGGCCTGAACACATCTGAAAGTCAATATTCCATTATAATGATAGCAACACCTGCTGGCAACAGGAAGACTGGCACATATAAATGATTTTGACATATTCCACTTATATTTATGACTTTAAATGCATATTTCTCACCGTTCGCCAATTTACTAAAGCCGCTCGCTGGCGGTGAGCCCGGGTGCGAGGGCCCGTTCATCGCTGCTTGCAGCTTTAATTATTATTATTTTTCTTCTTCTTCTCCAAAATAAATCACATTTTTGAGGGATTAAACATGCTCAAAAAGTCATGAAACTTTGCACACGCACCAAACCTGGTGAAAATTTTCGTCTGATATAGGATTCAGAAGAGGTGAGTTTATTTAGTTTTTGCACTTACTAATACAAAGCACTTATTACATAAATTATGGTGTAACCTTAGGTATAGCTTATACTTTGCCATGCCTAATATGACGGCAAGTTATGTTACTTCACATTAACCAGAAGCAGATATATATATATATATATATATATATATATATATATATATATATATATATATATATATACATACATACATACATACATACATACACATACATACATACATACATACATACATACATACATATATATATATATATATATATATATATATACATACATAGATACATACATACATACATACATACACACACACACACACACACATACATACATATATATATATATATATATATATATATATATATATATATATATATATATATATATATATACATACATACATACATACACATATATATATATATAACAAAAAACAAAAACAAAATTCGGTTTCACACACTCACACTGTAAAAAAGGCCCCCTCGTGGCCGCTTTGCATCAGACACTTTACTGTGACTCTCTCTCTCCTATGGGAAGATTACTCGCTTCACCTGGACTCTTAGCCAATCACAAGTTGACTCAGGATCGCTGCACGCTGGTTGCATTCTGTCCGAGACTTTTGCCAGTAGTGCACGCTAACTGCACGGACTTAAAACCCGTTTTGATACAACTGCTTTATCCTGTGTGGGTCTTTACAAGTAAGAAACTGTATTTTGTTGTTCCTTTACTGTCATTGCTGATGCTAGATTGGTAGTGTTTTGTCTGTTTAGTGTTGCTAATTTAAGTTCAGGTTTTTCTGCCCGATAAGGCCTCGCGTTGTAATGCTTCTTCCTATGTATAAATGTATAAGTCTCTACTCGGGCATTATTCTTTTGTTACACATTGTGTAATACCAGTTATGCACCCTCTGCGCATAGTTTGTAAGCTATTGCGGTGATATTCGCCTTTAATCCAGTTAATTGGTTATAGAGCACGCACTGTCCGCATGTACACTGGTCGTCAGGTGACACCTCTCAGAACGGCCTGTTGTAGTTATGTGACCAGCAGAGGGAGGCTTTGTATAGCGAATTGTTTATGTTTTCTCATTGTTATAGTTCTAGCAGCCCAGAACCATTGCACAGCCTTTTTCATTCTTTTAATGCCAGTTTCGGCCATGTTAAAATAATATTGTATTTTATTTCTGCTGTATTGTTGGAATAGGATACAGTTAATACAAATAATGGTTTGTTTGCATGATAATCATTCATTTTCATTCAACTAATTATTTTTGTTTTCACTTCTTTATTGTTTCAGAACCACACACACACATCAATGTACATTTCAATCATGCAGTTGTAAATCCAATAAATACTTCCAATGAAGAAATCTTGCGTGATTCTGACCGATCACCCGCTGTGAGCTCTACCTAACAATTCACAAACTATCAAAATCAAAGAAGCCAGTCCTCTTCTAAACACACACACTGGATTGTTTACATTGCAATATGCATTAAAATATATTTTTATCTACATTAAAATGACATAAGTAACATGAAGAAATTGTTTTTCCAATAAACAGTGGGAGATTCAAGCAACATATCCTCTGATGCAGATGTCACAAACACCGTTGCTGATGCAGGAGTGTCTGAAGATCCAGGCATACATGATGGACAACAGAATGATGCTGACAGAATTGCATAGAGCTGAACAGAGCCAAGTGGCTCAAGAGGCTGCCTGTTTCGAATGAATATTGAAGGCACCACAGGAGGCTGAGGTGAGAAGATTCCAGGAAATGCAGGCACTGCATGTGACAAAGCTGACCTAATTGTCACTGCTGGGCAACACTGGCACACACACGCACACACCTTCACTTAAGCAGAAATACTTACCTTTGTAATAACTCACGCTCATTTCCCTCCTGGTGGTCCGCCGTCGGCTGGCGGGTGCACACGCACTCCCGATGGCACATATGTGTTGGACATTATTTCATCTTCCCCTCCACATCCGTCAATATTCATTACCCCGGACATTTCACACACTCACACTGCACGTTGTTTGATGTTGTCTTGTCTAATCGGTGTTTGTTATATTGAATTGGGCATGCGATGGTCGGTGTTCCGGTGTGAGACGCTGCCTAAACAGAGCGATAGAGCGGCGATCAGTTATGACGTCACTGACGGCGCCGCGCTGCCGCAGCGCACCGGAAACCAGCCAAACCATTGTTTTATATTAGTAGGGGGTACCTTGTTTTTGCGTGTATATAAATTAAATGGTCGAATGTAGTATTTTTGTGTTTAATGTTTTATTTGTTGATTACGTGTTTGAGTTTGTGTTTAGTATTAATAATTGGTGTAAAAGTCGAAATGCCTGAAGTAATGGGGTTTTAAACGTCTCTTATTACCCATTTGAGAAGTCCCATGTGAAGGGGGTGGAGTCTGGCCTATATAAGGGCAGGCCAGATTAACACTCATCACTTGTTTACCAAGTCGGGGCGAGAGAGCAACTGTGGTGCCTCAAGCGATCTTTTTTCTAACTCCTGTATATTGTGGATACTTGTATATTGACTTTTTCCATTTGGATTATTCCCTCTTTATTTTCTGTTTGTTGTTTCTTTGGTACTTTGTTCACCTATATATATATTTTCACCATTGGACTGTGTATATTTTTTGGCACTGTAAATAAATTGCACTTGCACATAAGTGCTATTGCGGGCTGAGCCATCATTTAACATCTTTTACGGACATTCACAACGTCCCCAAGCGAGTGGTGGTTCTCGCTTTATCACAATGTTCTTAAGGGTTTGATTAAAACGCTCCACCAGACCATCTGTCTGAGGGTGGTATGGGGTCGTCTTGATGGCGTTGATACCCAGCTGCTGGTATAGTTGCCCCATTAACCGTGTGGTGAAGTTAGTTCCCTGGTCTGTCAGGATCTCCTCTGGAATGCCTACTCTGGAGAACATTTGGACGAGGGCATGGATGATTTTCGGCGTTGTGATGGATCGGAGTGGAAACGCTTCTGGATATCTTGTAGCGTAGTCGCTGACCACCAGGATGTACCGATGTCCTGCACTACTTCTTTCAAGTGGGCCTACGATGTCCGTGGCGATGCGTCTGAAAGGAGAAGAGATCACAGGGAGAGGATGCAGGGGTGCTTTGCCCCGCTGGGAAACAACACTGGTCTTTTGACAGATGGCACATGTATTGCAATATGTCTGAACATCTGTGTATAGTGTAGGCCAGTGGAACCGTGAACTAATGCGTGCATATGTTTTCTGCTGTCCTAGGTGGCCAGCCCAGGGAACAGTGTGTGCTAAATGTAAGACAATATGGCGGCAACATGTTGGAACAACTAAACGTGTCACATCATTTGTCTGCAAATACAACACTCCATTCAACACAACATATTTTTCATTGCACAGATTAGCTGCATTTTCACACCCTGCCTTCTCAAAGAGTGATTTTAAAGACTCATCATCCCTTTGTAATTTCGCAATGTCCTCCGGAATCCTCCAGCCACTAACCTGGAGACAATCCACAGAGGTCTTAGAAACTGGGGTGCCCATGTACTTCCCTAGACGCCGCTGTCGGCGTGACTTCCTAGGGCCCTTTGTGCCGCCCTGCAACAGATTACTGTCCAAGTCCGGCAGTGGCTGCAGACCTGCCTTGGCTTGTGCCCGGGCGACAACAGGACATGACACTTCAACAGTGGCAGAGGGAGTAACAGTTTCAGAGTCTTTGGTGGTTTGTAACAGATAATTTAGTACTGGTAAGTCTTGACCCAAAATCATATCAGCTGGCAAGTTATCAACTATGGCAACATTTAACAAGTACAATTGATCATACACCTCAACAACGACTTCAGCTCTAGGGTACTGCTTTACATCCCCATGTACACATTGAACAGCGGTAGTGCTCACATAATTTACATTTGGCACAAAACATGGTTTTAACAGAGAAAGAGTGCTACCAGTGTCCAAAAGAGCTTGCAACGAATGTCCATTAACTGTCACCTTACACCTATTTTGACTCTCCTCTACAGAGTCTCTAACATTGTCTTCCTCTCTGGGAACATAACAAAATCCAGTCAATTTTGCTTTTCGCACAGGACACACTGATGCTTTGTGTCCAGGCTGTTGGCAATAAAAACAAATTAGTCCCTTGCCCACAGATGATTTTTGTCCTTTTGCATGGTCTATACGATCAGCGTGACTTTTCTCAGCTTCAGCCCCAGAGCGATCAGAAACAGAACGTACAGTACCTCTTGGTGGTTGAGTGCGCAGGCCTCCCCTGTGAGCATTCATGTACTGTTGAGCCAGCTTTGCTGCCGCCAGGCCTGTCATCGGCTCATGCTCCCGTACCCATGTGCGAGTATCATACGGGAGTACACGAAGAAGCTGCTCCAGGATAATAGCCTCACCAATCTCCTCTTTAGTATGCTCCTCAGGCCGTATCCATCGTCGATACAGATTCCTCAAGCGATGGTAAGTTTCTGTTGGTGACTCTCCCGCTGGAACAGAGGACACTCAGAAGCGCTGGCGGTAAGTTTCTGGTGAGATGTTAAATTTCTCCAGCAGTGCCTCCCTTAGATCAGCATACACCTCTGCCTTCTCCTCATCCATCGCTAAGTATGCGTCCAGTGCCTGCCCTGTCAGCAACGAGACAAGTCGAAAGCTCCACTCCTGCTCAGGCCACCCCCAGGTCCTGGCCAACCGCTCGAACCGCCGAAGATAGTTTTCAATGTCTTTCCCCTGCTGGAAGGCTGGCATTTTTGGTTCAGACCGCTGCATTGGCTGATTTGGTGCTGGGACATTTGTGGAGTCTAGGACATGTGCTTGCCTGTCTCGTGTAGGTCCTCTCTGTGCTGCCGGAGTTGGTAGGTCCATCCGCAGACTATCTATGTCTTACGAGGTCTCTGCAGGCCGTGCTGACTGTACGATGGACTCTCGTAGACCACGGAGCTCTCGCAAATATCTCTCTTCCCTCTCCTCTTGTGCATCCAGGAATTTGCGCATCAGAGACACCATTCCTTCACCAGACATTTCACCGGCTGTGAAGGGCTTGGTCTGTGGTGAACTGGCCTTTGCTGATACTCCAGGAAGCCTTGTAGCTGCCTCTTCGTCCTCCGTAGATTCCATTGAATCCCAGGTAACATCCTTTTCAACCACCACCTTCCCCTGGGACCGCAAACCCGTCCTGGGTTTTTTACCTTTTGGCGCTGTCTTGCGGGTTGCCATCCCACCGCTGCCACCAAATGTGATAAAGCGAGAACCACCACTCGCTTGGGGACGTTGTGAATGTCCGTAAAAGATGTTAAATGATGGCTCAGCCCGCAATAGCACTTATGTGCAAGTGCAATTTATTTACAGTGCCAAAAATATACACAGTCCAATGGTAAAAAAATATATATGGGTGAACAAAGTACCAAAGAAACAACAAACAGAAAATAAAGAGGGAATAATCCAAATGGAAAAAGTCAATATACAAGTATCCACAATATACAGGAGTTAGAAAAAAGTTCGCTTGAGGCACCACAAACATGTTACGTAAGTTTGTTGCCGACACAGAACGGGATTGGGACAAGTGGCTGCCTTTTGTGCTTTTTGCCTACAGAGAAGTACCTCAAGCCTCAACTGGGTTCTCACCATTCGAACTGCTCTATGGATGGCAAGTGCAGGGACCATTGGACCTACTGAGAAGAGGGTGGGAAGACCCTGCCTCCAGAACTGAGGAGAAAGGCATAGTGCAGTATGTTCTAGAGATGAGAGATCGACTTGAGCGGTACAGAACCTGCAAGAGGCACAAAAAGCTCAAAAACGATGGTATGACCAGCATGCAAGACTTCGACAGTTCCAGCCGGGGCAGAAAGTTCTACTCCTATTGCCAACATCATCGAATAAGCTGTTGGCCAAGTGGCAAGGGCCATATACCGTGGTCCGCAAGATGGGGCCAGTGACGTATGAGATCCACCACCCTGACAAGGGGAAAGCTAAACAAACTTACCACATAAACCTGTTGAAGGAGTGGAGAGAGTCGACCGGTAAGGCAACAGAGACGTCACTTCTTGTACGGAAGGTGGAGGATGTGGAGGATAAAGGTTCAGAGGCAGAAGCTCAGAGACAGACGTCAGTGGTGAGCTTGGATCACCTAGATGACTTGAAAAAGGAAGAGCTACAGCAGCTGGTGAACCAATTTCCTGCTTTGTTCCGCCAGAAACCTGGTCGGACTGAAATGTGTCAACACACCATACACCTGACCGACCCAGCACCCTCAAGACAGCAGCCTTACCGTGTTCCTGAAAGGTTGGTAGTACCTCTAAAGGAAGAGATCAAGATGATGAAGGAACTAGGAGTAATAGAGCCCTCGGTGAGTGAATGGAGTAGTCCCATGGTCATCGTACCAAAGAAGGATGGGACACTGTGTGTCTGCATCGACTTTCGTAGGCTGAATGCGCAATCAAAGTTTGATGCCTACCCAATGCCACGAGTGGATGATTTATTGGAGAAAATTGGACAGGCTCAGTTTATCACCACCTTGGATCTGTGCAAGGGCTACTGGCAGGTGCCTCTCGATCCAGCCTCCAGACCATACACAGCGTTCCGGACCCCACTGGGGTTATACCAGTTTACAGTCCTTCCGTTTGGCCTGCATGGGGAACCTGCCACATTCCAGAGGTTAATGGATCGAGTCCTCCAGGGCTGCGAGGAATGGTCTGCTGCTTATTTGGACGATGTGGTGATCCACAGTAACTCCTGGCCTGAACATCTTCAGCATGTGCTACAAACCTTGGAGAAGATACAAGCAGCTGGGTTGACACTGAATGTAAATAAATGTGAGTGGGCGCGTCAAGAAGCTGGATACCTTGGATACCACCTAGGCAATGGCCAGCTGCGACCACAGGTGGACAAGGTGGAGGCAATTCGGCGGAGCCCAAGACCCAGAACAAAGAAGGAGGTGAGGTCTTTCCTAGGGTTAGTGGGCTGGTACAGAAGATTTGTGCCAAACTTTGCCTCAATTGCAGTACCCTTGATGGACTTACTGAGTAAGTCAGTAAGCAATCCAGTTCCTTGGTCTGAGGATTGTGAGACAGCATTCAACACTCTGAAAGAAAATATGTGTTCCAGCCCAGTCCTACAGAGTCCATATTTCTCAAAACGGTTCCTTGTACAAGTGGATGTTTCAGCGACAGGAATTGGTGCAGTGTTGGCACAAGGAAGTTCAGGAGAAGAAAAGCCAGTTGTTTACCTTAGTCGCAAGCTGTTGCCCAGGGAAACCCGATACTCTACGATAGAGAAGGAATGTCTTGCCATCAAGTGGGCCCTTGACAGCTTACAGTACTACCTCCTTGAACGAGAATTCGATCTGGAAACTGACCACAGAGCATTGACCTGGATCCAGTCGATGAAAGACCATAATGCCAGAGTTACAAGATGGTACCTGTCCTTGCAACCGTACAACTTCAAGATACGACATCGACCTGGCAAACAAAATGTGGTCGCCGACTACCTGTCCCGGTTCCCAGTCAGTGCGTCGCTTGGAGAGGGGGGAGGTAGTGTGACAAAGCTGACCTAATTGTCACTGCTGGGCAACACTGGCACACACACGCACACACCTTCACTTAAGCAGAAATACTTACCTTTGTAATAACTCACGCTCATTTCCCTCCTGGTGTTCCGCCATCAGCAGCGCGGGTGCACACGCACTCCCGATGGCACATATGTGTTGGACATTATTTCATCTTCCCCTCCACATCTGTCAATATTCATTACCCCGGACATTTCACACACTCACACTGCACGTTGTTTGATGTTGTCTTGTCTAATCGGTGTTTGTTATATTGAATTGGGCATGCGATGGTCGGTGTTCCGGTGTGAGACGCTGCCAAACAGAGCGATAGAGCGGCGATCAGTTATGACGTCACTGACGGCGCCGCGCTGCCGCAGCGCACCGGAAACCAGCCAAACCATTGTTTTATATTAGTAGGGGGTACCTTGTTTTTGCGTGTATATAAATGAAATGGTTGAATGTAGTATTTTTGTGTTTAATGTTTTATTTGTTGATTACGTGTTTGAGTTTGTGTTTAGTATTAATTATTGGTGTAAAAGTCGAAATGCCTGAAGTAATGGGGTTTTAAACGTCTCTTATTACCCATTTGAGAAGTCCCATGTGAAGGGGGTGGAGTCTGGCCTATATAAGGGCAGGCCAGATTAAAACTCATCACTTGTTTACCAAGTCGGGGCGAGAGAGCAACTGTGGTGCCTCAAGCGATCTTTTTTCTAACTCCTGTATATTGTGGATACTTGTATATTGACTTTTTCCATTTGGATTATTCCCTCTTTATTTTCTGTTTGTTGTTTCTTTGGTACTTTGTTCACCTACATATATTTTTTCACCATTGGACTGTGTATATTTTTTGGCACTGTAAATAAATTGCACTTGCACATAAGTGCTATTGCGGGCTGAGCCATCATTTAACATCTTTTACGGATATTCACAACGTCCCCAAGCGAGTGGTGGTTCTCGCTTTATCACACTGCAACAGGCCACAAACCAGATGTTTCAGCCACTACTGGGCACTTTAGCAAGTGCGCTGAATCCTGGTCAGCCTCGACCTCATTCCTCAACAATGCCAGCCTGGACCACAACACCCCCACCAACATCAATCCCTAGTGCTTGGTCCTTGCCCCACCTGTTTCAGCCAGCTGCCCTGCAGCCAATGAATAATCCACATCACCACCACCGGCAATCAGAATCTCCATCCAACCCAGATGAACATCCTAGCACTTCATCCATTATACATGACATTAATAGTACACACTACTACAACATAGTTGTAGTTTTTTTTTGCAAAAGTTAGGAAAGGCTTTGTTTGTGTAGGCCTTTAATGTGCAGTCATTTTGCGCTTGAATTGTTCTGTTTAGTGTTCGGAAGAAACTTCAGAAATGACTACCCTGTGTGTGTTTACATTTCACAGAAATATGCTACCTCATTTTCATTATTAGTATTCTTATTTATTTATTTTTTACTTTTGGAATACATTTTTGGAATATAAAGTAAAAATAGGTCTTTTTTTGGCACAACACACAGCCATTTTTAATAAATGGCTTAAATGTTTAACTGTAAAACATGTTTATTTTCCAATCATGTTTTGTAGCCAACATTTCTGGAAAGTTACATTTGTCTAAAGTTAAACAGGCAAGTTTGGTGTTAAGAATGTTCTATGTTCTTTTTTTTTATATAAGAACTGTGATCGTATTTACGTGTAGCAGCAACTGTTAGCAGGCATTTGAAGGACTAGCTGGAGGCAAAGCTCCCTAAGACCACCACTTATGCACTGAAATAATGGCATAGTGCTTTTGGCTTATGGTGTTTGTGTGGTCACTCATGGGAGATTGAGGTTCAAATTACATGCGCTGTTACCTAATTTTTCAAGGTTTTCTTTTCAAAAATGTATTGTAATTTCAGACAATGTACCAGACACATAGCACTGCTAAAAAAAAAAAACATTTTACTTTCAAGATTTGGAAACATTTTCAGATGTGTCAACTTTACATTCATTACAAATTAAACAGAAAATAAAACCCTTTAAAGCAAAAGTGTTTCCATTCCATCCATTTTAAATCAGACAAAATAAGTTTAGTATATGGTGGTAACATACTAGCATATGAACATAAATGCTAACAGATGAACTCATCAAGAAAAGACAGCATTTATGTTTAAACCATACTGAACATTATTTGCAGGCTTTGGTCATTCATATTGTAGCAAAGTAGCTACACAGTGCATTTCTAATGTGTTGCTGCTGTGTGTGCCCCTGATCATGTACAGGTCCCTCTTCCTCTGCAACTCTTTCTCCCTCCAGAAATTCCTCCTTCTGTACCTCGCAGAAATTATGCAGCACACAGCAAGCAGACACAATGTGGCTTACAAAAGTTATGTGGGCCTCATTTTCTTTAAGAAGGCAACGCCAGCGTCCTTTGAGGCAGCAAAAGGCGCGCTCAACTGTCATACGGGCTTGGTTTAATCTGTGGTTGAAATTGAGCTGCTGTGGTGTTACTGCTCCTCCTTCTGGGTAAGTAGAGGGTAAGCTGAATCACCCAAAAGAAAAAGAGGTACATCGACCCCCCTCATCCTATGGTCCACCACACCTTGCAGAATGATGGATTATCTCTTAATTTTATTAATATTGCAAGATGAATTAGGAAAATGTCATTTTTGCTATTAAAATGTCAAAATACTTTAAAATAGGCCTGTAATATGGATGATATCAAACCGTTTTTTGACAAGCAAACAGAAACAGCATAATTGCAGAAGTCATTTTTGACCAAATTATTTGGGGAAATTATGCTAAGAGGCTAACGATTGGTAAGGATACCACACAACATCAAATTCAAGGACTTCCAGGCACCAACAAATTAAGTATAGTGTAGAGAATGTTTAATGAGAACTCACAGAAAACTATTTCAAAGAGAAAGAGAGGGCATGACATTACCTGATAGATCGTTGGTAATATTTTCGGAAGATGACCATGTCAGAGTTAAGAATTAATGCATGCCTCCGCTTGAAGTTACGAGCGATGCCCGCTCGCCGTTTGCAGTGCATTAGAATGTTGTTTTCTAGCCACATCCGCGATTCATTATAGAAATGTATTGTTTGCATATTGTGGTTTATGCAAACAATGTAATACATTATGGCCAGGGACAAAACCAGCCCGCGCAGTCGTCTCTCCATAGTTCTGTTGTCTCTGTGTTGTTGTTTGATGGCTTTTCCTCTTATGTTGGAATTTTCCCGCACGTAAATTCTGACCAATCGAAAAGCAGTTTAGGAAATACGTCATGGCCAATGAGTGATGTAGATGTTGTCATGTGACAAGGGACAAGGTACAAAATATTTTTTTTACTATTTAAAAGAAACTGGATAAGAGAATATAGCATGAGATAAATATGAACAGAAGATGGCAGTAATGCAACAAACTGGATGCCAGTTGCCGTAAAACACCAAGGAAGAAGAAGCAGCAGCAGCTACTGCCACTAACTGTTGCTGTTTTTTAACGCAACAAAAGTCAGAATTGGGGATGGGCAGTACAACACATTTTGTTTTCGATACGATACCGATACTTTTGATGACCAGTATCGTCGATATCGATACCGATACGATACTTAACTTAATTTTTAGATTATTAAATTCAATTATTATGAATACAATGGGTAAATGATACCTACTTAACTTTATATTTGAAATGCATTTTAACATTCATACACCTTAATTGCAATTTATTAGGTTGTTTTTGTTTACACATGGTTAAAATATGTTTACTGTAGGAAAGGAAATCTACAAATACTATAGTTAAACTATATTCACTTTACCATGGTTCATTGTCATAAGGGACTGCAAGTAAATAGGCTGTTGCATGCATCTTTAAAACTCAAATATAGTTGATAAGAAAGTGATTATATTAAAACAGATAGTACAGGTTTAGCCTAACATTCCATATACATCTCCCCAGTGTTCCTGTCTCCCGCTCCCTCATCATGTGTCAATAATTTCTGATGGGTTTCTTAACAAGGTATCTGGAGGAGGGAAACAATTATTATTTAATTAATAATTGTTTTTTTATGTATTATTGATTTGCACCAGAAATAAAGTTAACTATAATGTAAGTATAATTATATAGATATTTGCACTACAATTCCTTAAACTTCTGTCTAATTAAATTAAAAATATTATTTTTTGCACTGGAAAGAACATTCTAGAAGTCTAATTCTATTGATTAAGTTTGCACAAGGCTACAGAAAACTTTTGTTTATTTTTCTTTAATGCTATATGTTGTATTTGTTTATGTAACTTGTATTAAGTTAAAAATAAAACGTATTAAAACTAAACAAATCTGGTACATTGTTGGCAAAATGATCATGATAGCCTTTATATTTCACATCTATGTCACATAGATGTGAAATATGTGGTTCAGTCTTGTATATTGATTAGGCCTACTTCGCTATTCTATAAATATATAGGCCTAATAAGTTGTATTATAATATGCTATAATGTATGAAATATATTTATCTAAATGTATCAATTCGTTTCCACAATATTCACCAGAAGTCATTATTTCAGGAGTTATTTTTTTTTTTAATTTCCATGGGGGCAAGTCACTGGGAGAGAATTCATTTTGTAAATGCTTGTTTTGAGACTATGGTGAACTTGAGACGGTTTTGCATGGGGCACTTGACTTGAGTTCAGACCCCGAGGTCTTAAAGTGACAGAAGCTGCTAATAAAGCTGCTGTCGCCATTTGTTTCAATGTTAATCAAACATCAGAAAGAAAGTAATTCACTGCCCTTGACTGAATCACTTTTTGTAAAATAAATGAGAATGAATGTTGAATTTATAGAGAAAACTATGTATTGTATATTTGATTACTTTATACAATATTATTCAAGTTTTTCAAGTAGGTATTTTCTTAATTGTATATTGCAAAGGAAATGGCAACTGTTATTCTTAATGATTCTAGAGTATATTTATGTAACACATCTTCAGCAGTGTTTTAGAAAAATGCGGGGGGGGGGGGGGTGTTAGGGGGTTCTCTCTCTATAGTTATTTCATTATTGATTGATTGATAGTGGCACTGTACATATATTGTAAAATATTAAAAAGTACTTATTGAGTACCAGCATTTTTTCCCATTTCATTCACTGTTGATAATATAAATATATCTTCATTAAAAATTATATGAAAATGTAAAAATAATCTTCAAATAATTTCTACCATTTGGTAGATAAATCTGTGTGACCTATGTGCATTTTTTGTCATTTAAAGATAAGGCATCATGTGGCCAGATTGTAATAGGAGATACAGTTGGCAAAAAGAGAGAGAATCCCTGGCAGGTATTTCTTGATTCTTTTGTAAAATCTGTGTAATCATATAATGCCAAATGTTAATACCAATACTGACAATTATCATATGTTATACTGAATATTCAGCAAAATAATTTTCTGTATTTTGTAGGCTCTTATACTCAATCATTTGGGCAGGCTTTTTGTGGTGGAGTTCTGATTGATGAAAACTGGGTTCTCACTGCTGCTCACTGCCTAGAGACAAGTACAAGGTTCAGTGTCAGGCTGGGTATGTAAGACAATTTGATATAAATTTAAGTATTCTATCATAGTGTTAGGCTTTTTATCCTCCATTAGAATTTTTAGAAGATGCATGACTAAAGCAATTTGCCACAAAATAAACTGCTAGAAAACATAGATTACAGTGATGTTGTTTACTAAGCTTAGGCCTCATAAGTGAAAAGAAACACCAAAAGACAGTCTAGCTACAGTGTTACTTTCCAGCGTATTAATTCCACTCATGGTGTCCCAACTATTTGGCGGATAGCAGTGAAAGCTTCCTGAGAAATTACACTTTGTGTTTGTGACAGTCCTAGTCTCTGTAAAAAAAACAACAGCAAATGCATAAGGAAGCAGCCTTCCTTTTTTTAACCAACCATAAAACATAGCCAAACATAAACGCTCTCTGGCTTTGAATTCTAATTGTATGGCCATCTCTCCATGTGACTATGACCAATTGAGGACTGAAGAATCTGAGATGACTTCCTGTACAACAATCTATTGCCCACCCACAATACTGTGGACAATGATATAGCTCTGTTTCGCTAGGCTACACCAGCCAAGTTTTCCACATACATACTCACAGCATGCCTCCCTAGCCAGAACCTGGCCGAACAAATGTTGTCACAGACTGTCACAGTCGTCTCTGGCTGGAGGGAGGGAAAAGAGATCTCTCGTCACATCAGTTCAACTCTCAACTTCATTGAAATTCCAATTATAGACAACAAAGAGTGTTCCAGGCATATGATGAACAACCTCACTCAGAACATGCTTTGTGGGGGAATGCTGGGGCAAATCAAAGATGCTTGTGAGGGGGACAGTGGGGGTCCAATGATGACACGGTTTCATGATTTGTGGTTCCTCATAGGTCTGGTGTCCTGGGGAGAAGGCTGCGGGCAAAAATACAAACTTGCCATCTACACCAAAGTGTCCAGCTATTTGGACTGGATAGATAATGTTCGTCAGAGGTAGGATAAAGTTTAGACCCCTACCTTTCTATCCTGTTTGCCTCACATAAAATATAAATCAGAAAAAAACAGTGTGCTCCCTATAGTTCTTTGGTGTGTAGAAATTGACATTTAATAAACACATCAATCAAAACATTATTTTCCTGTTCTCTGGAAAGTAATGCTGTCAATAAATAAAGTAGACAAATGTTACACATTGCATTTTAATGAGGCTATAAAATGAACATACTTTCATAGTCCCATTACTTGATTCCTCTATTAGGTAACATTATATAAAATACTGTAAGACAGGACTTAACATATTATGTTATTTAATACATGCTAAAATACAGTTCTTGTTAGATTTTTTTAAATGATTTAAGAAATTTTGGGATGACCTTTATGAATATATTTAGTTTTTAACCTGGCAGCGGCAAAATGCAGCAAAGCATACAACTGCATCAGAAAACATGCACTGGGGACGTTCTTGAGAATGGACAATTACAGATCTAACACTTCATCTACAGCGATATCGTTGACTTGATTGCAAATAAATGCACATACACTATTTAACTGAACAGAGATGACATAACTGAATTCAATGATGAACTGCCTTTAACTATCATTTTGCATTGTTGACACACTGTTTTCCTAATGAATGTTGTTCAGTTGCTTTGACGCAATGATATGAATATAAATAAAGGTGACATTGATATAATTTATATTAAAAAATATATATTATACTGAGTAAAGAAATGGAGAAATAAAAAAAATAATGTAAATGGATTTTTATACAAAAGCATACAATTACTCTTTGATGAATACCCTCTCTGTGGAAGGGTGAAGTGGAAGAACTGCTTCGTGTTTTTTTTTTGTTGTTGTTTTTTTGCGCTGCATTTATATAAAATTTTTAAGTATTTATATTTTCTTTTTATGTAGCCTAAATTAAATAAAACCCTACTGAGATCAGTGTTGGTATAGTTACTTTGGAAAGTAGTTAGTTAGGTTACAACGTTACCATCAATTAAAAGTAATCAGTTATGATACAGCGTTACCTATTCATAAAAGTAACGCGTTAGAGTACTCATGCGTTACCAAAAATTAAAAGCCGTTTGCAGCGGCACACACATGACAGACACAGCCCCCGGCCCCTTTAAATGCACCTAGAAGTCGTGACTCCCGACAATGAATAACGTCAGTCATCCGACTAAATTAACACTGCAGGATAACAATAACAGGAAAGACAGTCAGCAATAGACTATTCCACATTGCGCTTTATTTATTTATTATCACAGAACATATTATTAATCAAAATTCGCACCTAACGTTACCCAGCCCGGGTAGCCTAGGCTACTGTATATTATGAGCACCACAAGATAACTCCTGATTTTTCTTTAACTTTAAATAATGCAGTTATCAAAGTACAAGTATGCTTATTTGTAAACACAACCTTAAACAGGCTTGCAGATTTAAATCCATTTAGAAATGATGAACAACCAGCCAGCCAATGATCTAACAGAAATTAACAGCTGCCTGTCAAACAAAAATGATAACAAACCGAATTAAATCCTTCATTGCCACACAGGCAAATGACAAATCGCTTAATAGCCGAACTAATTATTATTAAAGTGTCACTCACAGTCACAAGCCTAAATTCGCTTTAACACAGTCCTCTTACATTTACTCTTCAAAGTAGTGATTAAAACGTAGCGTTAAATTTGAGGTACAATTTTTGGCGGTCGACAGAAGCTTTTCACCAAAGCAGAGTGTGCATTTTACCGTTATGTTCTTTTCTTTTTCGTTGACAAATTGAAAATAATGTGCGTACTTCCATAAACGCTGTCCTCTCTGCTATCTTGCCGGGAGTTCGAAAAAAAAAAAAAAAAAACCCACACACACAGCGGAGCTTCGGCTCCGCTGATACTGTACGTCCGCAGGTGGCACAGTAGACCTAGGACTACTGTCTGACAAAAAGCAGGCTGCAGTCGGGATTTTCCTTTCCTTAAAATAACGGATTACTTTTTTTTTAAAAATAACGAAGTTACTGATTACTTACGCACGAAACTAACGCGTTAAGTTACACATTTCAGGAAAAAAGTAATTAGAGTACTCTAACGCGTTACTTTGTAACGCGTTACCCACAACACTGACTGAGATAAATATTTAGGAGGGTGATGTATACTTGTGATACTTATAACAATTTAGAGGTTTTCTTGGTGTGTTAAAGGGATGCCTTGGAAAATAAAATAAAATAAAATAAAAAAAGTTTAGCAGAAAATGGCTTTCCTAGGAGCCGTAATCCTGCTTTAACCTAAAATCGCTCAAAATGTAGGGTGTATGGTTTTTATATTTCTACATATAGGGCTATCATGATTAAATTTCTCTTATATCCTATAATTTGCAAACACATAGATAAGCCAAATGGTACATAAAAATAATATTTATATAACTTATTTTAGTGTTAAATATAATATTTAGATCGACAAACTGTACTGTATAAGATTTATTTCTAACTGAAAGTAATCTATAGGCTATACGCTGCTGTTTCAACAGCGCAAAACTATGCATTTCATTCACTGACATGCCAGTGCATATACTTAGTTGCTGGCTACCCGACAAAATAAAAGCTTGCTTATTTTAAATTTGACATATACATATAATACACTGTAAAACCGAACAGTGAAGTTAATCAAATGAAATTAGTTAATTGCACTCAAATAATAACGAAAGTTCATTGGACTTAATTTAAATAAGTTCTGTTAACTCAAAAAAAATTTGTAGTGAGGTGAACTTAAAATGATTGTGTTTTCTAGTTCCCAGCATGCTTTGCTTCAGAAAACAAGGAAAATAAATTTAGAAATTAAGTGTTATTTTGTGTGTTTTTACACAAGACATAACATAGAGGGACATAAGTTAATACATAAATGTTGTGTTATATTAGATTTTACAAAGGTTTATGTTATGTTGGATTTGTAGTGTTACCGTTGTGGTGAATAGTAGAGCCTGTGGTTAGACTGAGGATGGACAGCAAAAGCCCAATTTTGAGTGTATTTTCCACATTATAGGAGTTGAAAAATAGATAAAATTATGAGTGAATTACTCCCTAATTATAAGTTCAGAAATATAATTATTTAAGATAACTCTGAGATAATTTAAGGCAACTGGAATTAAATTTTTTAAGTTTATGTAAACTTAAAACATTTAAAAACATCACTTAAATGTTTTTGTGTAATCTGTTACAAAATATTTGAGTTCTGTGAACTTATCAGGGTTTACAGTGTAGCTATATAAAGCCCTGAAGTTTGAGAATGTCATATCAGAAAATGTAGGTATGAATTTAAAGTGGAGAGAGGTTAGCTGTGGCTGGCCGACCTCCTGATCTTCAGATCCTGTTCATATCGCTCCAGTTGAGTCCAGAATCCTGGGTTAGGCTCAACTACTGATCGGGCACTTTTTACTACCTGATAGAACAAATAGAAATAACAGAAGAGAAATAGGAACTACAGAAATAGTAAACAACATTAAATTCTTGTATAAAAATCTAGAATGATGTGGCTTTTCATTATCAGTTAAGCTGGATTTAGTAATGATTAGAATATGAGTGATGTATATACGTTGATGTCTTGTGGCTGCCTTTATTTTGTGCATTTAATATTCATCATATGCTATAGATTTTTTTTTTGTTTCATTTTACCTTGCTGCCTATGTCCGATTTTCCTAATTATAATATAAACCAATACAATATCAGAAAATTAATTAATGACCACATATTTAAAGTTTCAAATACCTATTTAAAAAAAAGATATAATTTAAAAAGTACTAAAGCATAAGCTGCATGTGTCCCGACTAGACCTGAAGTTTCATATCAGACTTCAATTTGATATAAACACTATTCATACCTGGAAGGCATCAGTCAAGGTGAGACCCTGGTGCTTCATTAGATAGGCCAAACAGACAGTAGCTGAGCGACTGTGTCCATTCTTGCAGTACACAACAGTGCGGCCTCCCCGTTCTGCCTCATTGGCTATGGCATCTGCGCAGCAGTCAAAATACTTGTACAGGTCTTCTTGAGGGTCATCATATACAGGTACACGCAAAGTGCTTACCCGAATAGAGGGAAAGGGTTGCTGCTTCGAAACATTAATACAAAGAGTGACCTCCTCCTTCTGGATAAGTTCATTGCTACAGGCTGACCTGGCATTACTGATCAGCAGACAATCTGTAACTGTGCTTAACTGCAGCATCTCTAACTATATGCTTTCGTATATTTGAATATATATTTGTCTATCTTGAAGGAACATCATAAGTAATGACTAATCATTATATCACAGTTTCACTGTGTCCTGCATTCACAGTGGGAAATATCTTAATGTTTCATTTAATTTAAGTTCTGATGATAATAGTGTTATTACAATAGAGGTAGATGCATACAGTAGATCAGATACTAAATTATTATAAATACTTCATCAGCAAGGAGAATGGTCAGATGTTTCAACCTCGTCTTAATGCCTTTACACAGACAAGTCTTGTGAGCTGTTGATTAAATAAGAGAGGAAAGAATATTATTTGTTTAGAACAAACATACTCAAAGGTAAAATAATAAAGGAAACAACACTTTTGTACAGTAACCTGAATGTAGGGTAAATTATTGAAATTGTTCACTGGGCATGCTCCAATGCCATGTTTAACAACGTGGATATGCTTAAGCCTGGAATACACCAAGCCGATGGTTGGCCGTCGGGCAGTTTTCGTGCGTCAACCGACTAAATCTTCTCAGTGTGTTCCGCACCGTCGGCTGAAATTGCTCCTTGTCGGCTTTGTAATGGCTGACTCGACATGTTGAATCGGCGCCGGGGCCTTGTCAGTCAGTCGGCCCATCTGATCATTCTGATTGGCTGTTCAACCAGTGAACCAGCACTCGAGAAAAAAAATGGAAGTGACGAAGCAGGTAAACAACAAAGTCAATGGGGACATAGTTGCTTTTCTCATTTGTTTGCATTTCTCGTGACCAATCGTGATTATTTAAAGATATGGCTGTCTGGACCGAGGCAAGTGAATATGCATTGATCAGCATGATCCAGGAAAGGCCAGCCTTGTATGACATTACAGAAAAATCTTACTCCAACCATGTGGTGAAAGCTGAATCATATCAGGTAAGATTTTCTTTTTGGCAATCGAGGTCTGGTTTGTCATTTTTAAATGGTCCATTGTAAGAATAATGACGTGTGTGTTTGTGTGTGTGTGCGCGCACGTGTGTGTGTGTGTGTGTACCAAAAATAATTTGGTTAATGAAAACAGGCAGTTATTATTATTATGTGCTAGCATCTAGTGTACATCCAGTAGAGCAAAAAGTAAAAATGTTGGCATTAAAAATAATCATGAAATTGACAAATAACTAGCAAGCAAGCAACTTTATTTATATAGCACATTTTTAAACAACAGACGCTGCCCCAAAGTGCTTTACAAAATTAATAAAATTAAAATCATACAATAAAATAAACATACTTATTCAAAAGCTAAAGAAAACAAATACGTTTTTAAATAGGACTTAAAAGTTGTTACCGATGGAGCTGACCTCACATGGAATGGGAGACTATTCCAGAGTTTGGGACCTACTACAGAAAAAGCTCGATCTCCTTTTGATTTTAGACTACAACGAGGGACCTTTAAAAGCCGTTGATCGGTAGACCTAAGGACTCTAGAAGGGAGAGTAAGGAACAATAAGATCACTGATGTACTGGGGTGCAAGGCCTGACAGCGCCTTGTAGACAAACAAGAGAATTTTAAAATCAATCCTGAATTTGACCGGAAGCCAATGTAAGGATTGTAGTACAGGAGTAATATGGTCTCTCTTTCTCACCCCCATTAACAGCCTTGCTGCTGCATTCTGCACTAACTGCAAGCGGGCAAGCAAAGTCTGGGGAAGACCAATATATAGAGAATTACAATAGTCAAGCTTAGATGTGATAAAGGAGTGAACCACAATTTCCAAATCCTTACTGGATAAAAAATGCTTTACTTTAGCAATTGATCTCAGGTTAAAAAAGCTACCTTTAACAACGGCACCAATCTGTTTCTTAAAGTTAAGTGATGAGTCCATAATAACCCCTAAACTCTTTACATGATTCGCAGTCTTTAGGGATAAGGATCCTAAATGATCAGGAAAGGCAGGTGAGACGGGAGAGCCTACAATCAAAACCTCAGTTTTACTCTCATTTAATTGGAGAAAGTTGCTAGATAGCCAGAGTTTAATGTCACTGTAACATTCCTGTGCTTTGTTCAGTGAACAGGTTTTATCTAAGCTCACAGGAAGGTAAAACTGGAGATCGTCTGCATAACAGTGATATGAAATACTATACTTCCGAAAAATAGCGCTTAGAGGAAGCATGTAAAGAGAAAACAGCAACGGTCCCAAAATCGACCCCTGAGGGACACCACAAACTAAAGGGGCCAATGTGGAAGAGAAGTCTCCCAAATTCACAGCAACTGTCCTGTCTCTTAAATATGATGCAAACCACTGTAGAGCTATACCCTGGACACCAACCCAACACTCCAGCCGATTGAGAAGAATTTCATGGTCTATCGTATCGAAGGCAGCACTCAGATCCAATAAAACCAGAACAACATGTGATCCGGAGTCCAACGATAATAAAATATCATTAGTGACCTTGAGCAGTGCAGATTCTGTGCTATGACAGGTCCTAAAGCCCGACTGGAATGTATCTAAAATATCATAAGTATTCAGATATGAATATAGCTGCGAATAGACCACTTTCTCTAAAATCTTGGAAATAAAAGGCAATTTAGAAATTGGCCTAAAGTTGTTATGGACTGTATGATCCAAATTAGTTTTTTTTAACAAGGGATGAAGAATTGCATGTTTGAAACTTTTAGGTACTACTCCACTCATCAAAGAGCTGTTAATTATAGCTGTTAGGCTAGAACTCACAGTAGAGAAAACATCTTTAAAAAGATGAGTAGGTAGAACATCCAGTCTGCAACTACCTCCGTTCATTTTACAGACAATATCTGCTAACTGCGCTGAGGAAACCGGTTCAAAGTTTGAAAAAATATTAGACAGCGCAGGATCAATTGATGAACAGGATTGTAAAGGTACAATTTCACTTCTGATCTTCTCAATTTTTTGAGTAAAAAACAATAAAAATTCTTCACAAGTTTCTTGTGTGGCATCTCTCATGACATTCCTTGGGGGGTTTAAAATGGAATCAATTGTGTTAAACAGTACTTTTGGCAGGTTTGCATTATCTGAAATTACCTTAGAGAAAAAAATTTTTTTGTAATGCTTACAAAATATGACCTTATCCCTCAGAGAAAGAGCTCAAGAAGCGGTGGGATTCATTGCGAACCCAGTACGTGCATTTTAAGAAACAAGGACCATCAGAAAGTTCTTGATCTCAGAAGACAGACAGGCAGCAATGGATCCTGAACCACCTGCAGTTTCTACAACCTCACACAAAAAGGAATGAGAGCACTTCAAATTTAACTATAAGGGTAAAAAAGAAAAATCCACAATAAAAAGAAACCTTTTGCTTTTTTAAAGTGGCCACTGATTGTTCAGATGGGTCTATTTACAAGTAACTTAGCATATTAACACAAGCCGTTAAATTCTTTTGTCACATTATCTTCCACAATGTGCCATAAAGTGCTTCTGAATAGAGCCATTTCACCAATTTGCAGGGTATTGTTGTAGCTTTGCCCTGTTATTGTTATGGGTGATTGGTAAACAGTTGTAAGAATCTATGGTATCACATCATATGCATTTAGATTTTTATCTTTGAATTTTTTTTTTAAGTAATCTTCGGCTGATGGTGATTCCTGTTCACCCTCTGATGGTACCAACAGTGACACCTGGACTGGCACCCATGAAGAGCCCAGCTTCATTGAGGCGGAGCTACGGCCCAGTACACCCTTGCCTGAATCCATGATGTGTGGAACTGAGTTTACAGCTGAGTCCACAGCCATTAGAAAGAAACCAAATACTCCAAAGCCTCCGCGGAAGCGCAGGAAGATGCAGGATGAATCCTCCAGTGAGGAGTCCACATGATGCGCACCATCGGCAAAACTCTGGAAAAGTTGGCATCACAGGAAAACACCTGTAATGAGACATGGTTGGGGCACTACAAGTCCCATCAGCCCTAGTGCTATATAAGGAAGTAGCAAGGTTCGTTCACTCTCTCGCTTCCTGTCCTTGATTGACTGGTGGATGAATGGATGTCACGGCCGATCTAAAACTTCAACTGATGATTGATCACCTCAGAAGAAGAGTAGCAGGCGAGCAGTTATGTTAAATGCTGGCGCAGTGTTATTACGAGCTGAATATATGATACACAGCGTTAAGGAGTGTTTTGGCCGGATTATTGCCTGACTGATTGTTGCCTGAGTGTCCATCAAAATAACGGATGTTAGAGGGATGCACGGTTACCTTTTACTCTAGATTTAATTTTCTTTGGTTTATTTATTGTTTTTTTTTGTTGGATAATGGATCATAATTGTATAAGGAAAACCTAGGCCATAAAAGGATGGTTCTATGGTGGTGACTGGTTTGTTCTACTTGCATTACCCACTATTAATTAATTTGTTTTTCTTTCTTTTTGTAGATTTCTTTTTAAACCAACAATGGCTTCTGGGTTATCCTCATTGTGTGGATGGCGGTGGTGAGGTGGCTGGGATCGTGTGGTGGTTTGGTCACTTTATTTGTGTTTCTTTCTTTTTTGTAGGTCTGCAGTGTGATTGCTGTGAGCGTTGTTGTGGTGAGAGCATTTTGAATGCCACTCTGTCTTCACGATATAGGTAACCCGTGGCTACCTGTTGGTTAATTTCGTTTTCTGTTTTTGTTTCTTTTTATTTATTATTATTTCCTTTGTGGGAATTTGCATTGACGATCTGTTACACCTCTTTTTGTAATATGTTGAATTATTTGAATAAAAATGTGCCTGTTGAGTAAAGCTGTACACCCGCCTTGCGCTTGACTTCTTACCCTATGTGGGTCATTATGTTACAATTGGCGTAGTCGGCAGGGTCCTGTTTTCTCTGGCGAAGGTGGTTGTGATGTGTTATTTTTTTTTTTTTTTATGTATGCAATTTATTTTCAATTGTAAGTTAAGTAAACAGTAATTGTGCATGAAGACGAGCATCACAGTCTTCGTGGGACCTTTTCACCTTTCGTTTTGAACTGTCTCCTAACATAATTTGTTAGCAGATATTAGACTACATTTCAGGGGACTTGGATTTCACCATTCTGACTGAACTGTCTTCTAAAATAATTTGTCAACAGATATGGAACAAGAAATAATAGACTTGCGGGAGCAAATACGGAACCTGCAGGCACAAAACGAACAGCTGACAAGAGAACGTCGCCCACCTAGTAGTAACCTTCCTAACCAACCGCACTCTTCTGTGTCTAATGCCAATGCTTCATCTCCAGTATCTTTTGGCAGGGTACTTTATGTCCCTCGGGAGAAGAAATGCCCACGTTTTTACGGGAACATGGACACTACTTTGAGTATTGAAGACTGGATTGAGGAGGCTGAGGTGTGTATTGAGGGCAGGGGTTGGTCTGATAAAGAAAAGGTGGTGTTTCTGCTTGACCACCTGGGGGGGGGGGAGATAAAACTCTGCGCACCAGCTGCTAGAGAAACTCCAGAGTCTGTTTTGATATTTTAAGAGACTTGTATGGGGGGAGACAGACATTTGTGCAATTGCAACAGAGGTTTTATGAACGAAAACAAAAAGGTGAATCATTTACTGAATTTTCCCATGCTTTGATGTCCTTGATGGACTTGATTCTTAATAGTAACCCAGGCAGTGTTCCAAATTCTGACAGAGTGCTTCGTGATCAGTTTGTCGAACATGTTTGAGATGTGATGCTGAAGCGTGAATTAAAGCGATTGGTAAGGGAGAAGCCAACTTCTACTCTACTAGAGGTTCGAAGTGAAGCCCTTAGGTGGGTGGAAGAGGGAAATAGGGAAGCAGTTGCTTCATATGTTCAGCCATGGTGTAACGTTTCTCAAGGCAGGGTAGTTGGGTATAGCCAGATATTGTCGACAACCATGGCCCATTGAGTCAAACTCTAGATCCCCTCAGGTGAACGTAAATGAGACTTCTGTAGGGGAGCCTGACAATGTAGCACCGGCAGTTTTGAGCCAGGTTGTAGAAGGAGCTAGTGAAGCCTCACCATCACCCGTTTGCCCTACTATGTTACAGCGTCTTGTGGGCAAATGTCCGCTTGTAATTGTGCAGATGGGGGGGGGGGTGGAGATTTCCTGTTTATTAGATACAGGGTCAATGGTGACTACTATAACTGAGTCATTTTTTGAGAAGCATTTCCGACAAATGGGAGTAGATGCACTTAAAAAATGTAGTTGGCTTCAATTAAAAGCAGCTAATGGTCTTGAGATTCCATATGTGGGATATTTTGAAACCGATGTGACTGTGCTCTTTTAGGGCAAGGTATTTTGGTTGTAAAAGATCCTGTTGATACTTTGTTCCATCAGAGGAAAGAACTCACCCCTGGCCTTTTAGGTATGAACGTGATTGGACAGTGTTATAATGATCTGTTTGAAAAACACGGCCCAGCACTATTTTCAGCTCCACAGGTCAGGCAGGCAGAGTTAGGCTGGAGAGATGCCCTGTCACAGTGCCACCGAGCAGATAGTGCCCCTTGTCCCGGATTCATTGGTTATGAAGGTGCAGTCTTGCCATCCTGTCCAGATTCCAGCTGGCACCATGAGGTTAGTACCTGCGCTGTGCCCTAAAAACATAAAAAGTTGTACAGTGTTTTTTTTTAGAACCCCAGGATTTCAATGATGGGGGGCTGCCTGCTGGATTGTTAATATCACCTGCCCTGTTGCAGTGTATACAAGGGGTAGTGCATGTACCAGTAGTTAATGTTGGCACAGAACCCTTATATTTGCCACCAAGAATTAGACTAGGTAGTTTGGTTGGTGCTGAGGTTGTCATGAAGTCAGATCAACAAATTGTGTTTAAGGGAGATTTACCATGTGATCCTAATACTGTGACCTTTCATTGTCAAACTATTACATCAGTGTCAAGCATCGATGTTCAAGGGTTAGAATTGCCGGGGCTTACAGAGGCTGAGGAGGAGGACGTTAGGAGTTTGCTAACAAGATATTCTGATGTCTTCGCCAAGCATGATAGTGACTTGGGGTGTACAAACTTAATAGATCATCAGATTCCTTTAATAGATGATACACCGGTACGCCAGCGATATCGTAGAATTCCTCCTAGTCAGTTTGAGGCTGTGAAGGCGCACATAAGACAATTGTTGGTCAGTCATGTCATTAGGGAGAGCTGCAGCCCATATGCCTCACCAATTTTATTGGTGCAGAAGAAGGATGGCTCTCTGAGAATGTGTGTCGATTATCGCCAGCTCAATGTCAGAACTCGTAAGGTAGCCTATCCCTTACCAAGGATAGTGGAGCAAAGTGGTTTTCGACTTTAGATCTGGGTAGTGGATATAACCAGGTGCCAGTAGCTGAAGAAGATCGTCCTAAGACTGCCTTTTACACTCCATTTGGGCTCTTTGAATTTAATAGGATGCCTTTTGGGTTGTGCAATGCCCCAAGTACTTTTCAAAGGTTAATGGAGCGAATTTTTGGGGATCATTTTTCAGTCTTTATTGCTCTATTTGGATGATGTGATTGTCTTTTCGGCAACAATTGAGCAACATCTTCAGCGACTTGAGCTGGTGTTGGATCGGTTGAGACAACAGAACTTGAAGATAAGACTCAGTAAATGCTGCTTCTTTCGGCCAGATGTACGTTATTTGGGGCACGTGGTCTCTTCTACAGGGTCCGTACAGACCCAGAGAAGATATCTGCTGTAGCTAAGTGGAATCGTCCACAAAGTCTTCAAGAACTTCGGTCCTTTCTGGGTTTTGCCAGTTACTATCGCGGTTCATTAAAAACTTTTCATGTATTGCTGGACCCTTGAATACATTAGTGGCAGAACTGATCAGGGGACAGAAAAGTAAACGACCAAAGATTAAGCTGGGGACCAAATGGGCTGACTCATGTGAAAGTGCTTTTCAGACTCTTAAAACCGCTTTAACCAATGCTCCAGTCCTTGCTTATGCTGATTTCAGCAAGCCCTTTATCTTGGATGTTGATGCAAGCCATCAAGGTTTGGGTGCAGTCTTATCTCAAGAACATGGAGGCAAATGTCGACCAGTCACATTTTCAAGTCGAGGTCTGCGACCATCTGAACGCAACATGCAGAATTATAGTTCAATGAAGTTGGAGTTTTTGGCTCTTAAATGGGCTGTTTCAGAAAAGTTTAGGAAGTATTTGCTGGGTCAGAAATGCCTGGTGTATACAGACAATAATCCACTCAGTCATTTGCGGACCGCGAAATTGGGAGCGTAGGAACAATGATGGGCTAACCAGCTTGCGGATTTCGATTTGGAAATTAGGTATAAACCTGGACGTTCTAATGTTAATGCTGATGCTCTGTCTAGTAAAAATGCTGCATCTGTAGCTGAATTGGCTATGACTACTGTTTTACCAAAGGAACTGTATCAGTATGCTCATGATAGTCAACATGTAGTCATAAGTCAAATTTCTGCTCTCCCTGTACAGCCTAGAGAAAATCTTAGTGTTCTGCAAGAAACTGACCCCGTTATTGGGCAATTCCTTGTTTATTGGGATAGTCAAAGGCCACCAGATACACAGGAGAAAGCATCAGAATCATCAGAGGTGCTTGAATGGTAAGGCAGTGGGAGAAGCTGGTGAGGATTGAGGGCATACTGTATCGGAGGTTCTGTCCCCAGGAGGTACATCGTGAAATTCATCAGGTCGTGTTGCCAGCTGTTCTCAGGGAAAGAGTTCTTACAGGTCTGCATGATGACCATGGTCACCAAGGAATTGAGTGGACGGCAAGTTTAGTGAGAACTCGATGTTACTGGCCTGGCATGTTCAAGTTCATTGAGGAATTGTGTAAGAAATGCCAGCGCCACACGAAGCTACACGCTACATGAAGTTTTATGGGGCACCTGATGGCAGATAGGCCGTTAGATATTCTGGCTAGGGGTGTGACGGTTAGTATATAACCATGAGACCGGCGGTTATAGTTGAACACCGTCATTAGAACTCTATAACCGCCAAAACAGTGTCATAAAAATATTTTTTACAAACATTTTTTATCAAAAATTATTTTCATTTTTCAGATAGGATCATCAGATGCGCAATATATCGGGAGAAATGGTTTTTACCACTTAATGAAGTTTTGTAAATCGTCAGACATGATATTTACCACTTCATTAAATTTTGCTTTGTAGAAAACCTTTCTTAAAAACGAATTTCGTTTTGAACAAGTTTTATCTTAATTTTAATAAATGTTTCATCAACCAATTGCATGTATTTTAATAAATAAAAAGCAAATATAGCAGACAATGATAACAGTGACATGGAAGCACCAGCGCGCCGCGTTCACTTGCACTGCGAACTAGAGCGCATCTCATCGTAAATGAAACTCAGCGTAGGCCTATGCCTCATTCATTAGCATTAAATATCTTTGCTGCATCCTTTCTAGAACAGACAATGGCTTTTTTTTTTTTGCGGCTCATTTTTTGATGCGTCACATTTGACTTACGTCATAACCAATTCTGAAACCGGCACACCCCTAATTCTGGCCATTGATTTCAAATTGCTTGAACCTGCATCAAATGGACTTGAAAATGTACTGGTTATGACTGATGTATTTTCAAAATTTACACAAGCCATCCCAACTAAAGACCAAACGGCATCAACAGTGGCACGTGTTTTAGTGGAACATTGGTTCTACTTGTTTGGAGTTCCACGACAAATTAATTCAGATCAGGGCCGGTGTTTTGAAAGTAGGCTGATCCAAGAATTATGTAGGCTGTATGGAATTTCAAAAACTCACACCACGCCATACCGACCACAAGGGAATGGTCAATATGAACGTTTTAATAGAACAATGCACGACTTGCTGCGCACTTTGCCTCCAGAGGAAAAACGTCATTGGCCAGACCATCTTGCCCAGGTAGTATATGCTTACAATACCACAGATCACCAGTCTACTGGGTTTTCTCCTTATGTCCTCATGTTTGGACAAGAGCCCTATTTACCTGTTGATTTTCTTTTGGGATTGGATAACCATGTCCAGAGTGAAGTAGACTGGGTGGTGGACCATAAAGACAATTTGGAATGTATATTTTGTAACGCCCGAGCCCGCCTTCAAAGTGCTACAGAACATCGTGCTCAATTAAATGACCTAAAGGTACGCCACGAACAACTAAGCGAAGGCCAGGTTGTGTATCAGAGAGCCCATAACATAAAAGGCAGGAATAAGATCCAGGATGCCTGGGATCCAACCCCCTATAAAGTGGTCCGGTGCCCAGATGGACATGGAGCTGTGTATGCTATTGCCCCTGCAGATGGAGGTGGTAATATTAGACATTTTCACCATTGTGAGTTGCGACCAGCTTATACTCCCCTGATTGATCCTGGACTTTTAGATCTATTTGACCATCAGGAAACTTCAAGAGACCAAGATGAAGACATGGTAGCGGTGTCCCTAACGCCCAAGTATGCATCTGCCCAAGACCAAGTTATTAGGCCTCAACTTCCACAGGAAGATAATACCAACTTCTGTACTTCAGTAGTGGATTATGCAGAGGACCATCAGCCTCAACAACAGGAAACTGTAGTAAGGCGTACAAGGAGAGCAACAGCTGGATGTCATTCAAATCCATATCGTCTCCCTTGGTCAGCCTCTACTACTGAAGTCCAGCTAAACCATCACCTCGCTCTCCCTATGACAAGGCTGTCCAGTAGTGGTTTGAATGTAATGTTCCGTCCCTGGTTGCAGTGTTGATGTAATCGACGGTACGTCGATTTAAATCTAGGGGGGTAGATTGTAATGAGACATGGTTGGGGCACTACAAGTCCCATCTAAGTCCCACGACCTAAGTCGTGGTATTGAAGGTGGAGAGAGAGCTGTTCATGCACTCCCCCCACCCACAATTCCGTCCGGCCCGAGACTAGAACTCCCAATCGAAGGGTTGGCCTTGAGCAAGGCATCGAACCCCCAACTGCTCCACGGGCGCCGCAGCATAAATGGCTGCCCACTGCTCCGGGTGTGTGCTCACAGTGTTTGTGTGTGTGTGACTGCTCTGTGTGTGTGCATTTCGGATGGGTTAAATGCAGAGCATAAATTCTGAGTATGGGTCACCATACTTGGCTGAATGTCACTTCACTTTTCACTTTTTTTTTTTTTTTTTATCAGCCCTAGTGCTATATAAAGAAGTAGCGAGGTTCGTTCACTCTCTCGCTTCCTGTCCTTGTGTAACCTTGCCCAGTTAATGAGCTTACAGGTAAACCATGTATATAGAATAAACCAGCAGTGAGGATTTCAGGTATAAATGCTTTTACAGAGCAGTTTTATTTCACAAGTCCCTTATAGGCATAAAAAAACACATAATCGAAAAGACAAAATAAACCAACCCAGGCAGTACACAGAGGTACAAGTGGGGTGAAGACTTAATACTCCAAAACAAACCACTACATCACCACAGCATTTACCTATATGTGACACCCTCACACCAAACCACTGCATCCAATAAAAGTAAACACCACACATGCGCCCACTGTCCCTCGAGTGCAACCGCCTGGGAAAACCTAAAACAAACAAAACACCTTTAACAACCAACTCAGCAATTCCTCATTCTCATGAGCACCATGCTAGGTCATTACTCCCCGCAAATGTTAACAAAGAGAGACTCACTCGTCATTCGTTTGTCACACTTAAAACACACTTTCAGTTGAGTTCAAAAACTCATTAAAACCTTATATAAAATAAGTAAGAAACCAACTCTAAATTAAACAGATAACAATCGGTGCCAGTCCTACAATAAAAATGCACATGTTAGTACATTTCTAAAACAGAAACAATTAAATAACTATTAATACCTTGTTTTAGTAGCTTTTGCCTTCCAATAATACCATTAGTAATCAGCCCGCTCATGAGGAATCAAAATGCTGCAAACAAACAAAGATCATAGCATTATACTTAAAAAATACTAACCAAATCCATAAAAGCAGTTACTACCTTGTTTTAGCAGTTTGCGTTATGCACCGAATCAGCTCGCCCCCTGAACAAACAAAGAGCCCAGCTACCCGTTCACCTCCTCATCTTCTGATCGTTTGGCTTAGCTTAAATAAGTTGTTTGTGTGACAATTAGTTCTAGCACCCCTACCAGTCATGCCTCACCCAGTTCTTCCCCAGGTCCTAGTGTCCTCCTCTCTGCCACATATCTCCTCCTCAAATTTCGTTGACGTCCCATCGACAGGACAAAATAAAAATTCATGGAATAGGGGAGCTACAAATCCGCATGCCAAAACCCTTACAGTTCTGTTTTCTAATGGACGACTTGGTTGTGGCAAGTGATGTGGGTTAGAATGGTGGCCTGCTGTCGCTCTTGAAGTTCTCCTCAACTCTTCTTGCTGTCCAGTTTCTTTTTGGGCCGTAACTTCATGTTGGTCGTACCCGCTCCGCTGACCCTCCGCTGGGGAATGTGCAGGAAACACAAGGTTATTGAGATGACAATCTGTCACAGTACGGAAAAACACAAAAGAATGATTCTGACTCTCCAGATCCGGTTCAGTACTTTGACTGGGAAATCCAAAATTCTTCATTTCTAACCCGGGAACGGGAGCATGCACTGGTCGCAGTTCTGTCCTATGAATATTCCGCACTGGTCCATCACCTTCCACTGGGACAACAGTATACACAGCGTTTCCATCACTGGGGCACCTTACCACTTTAAACACTGTGGGGTCCCAGAAATCTTGAATCTTTTGGCGACCTTTCCTTCTGTGATCTCTCTTTACAACTAATTGCCCCAACTCAAGTTCTGGATTCTTAACGGTCACATCATGCTTCCTTGCTCTCTGGTCAGCAGCTGCTTGGAGTTGACATCTTGCATCCTGAAATACACACTTCAACTTCTCCTGGTGCTCTGTGATCCACTCACCAATCCTTCCTCCTTGCAGGCTCTCCTGCCCCAGGAGAAAACCTACCAGTAGTTGCGGTTCCTGTCCAAACAGCAACATATGAGGGGAATAGCCAGTAGATTGATGCACTGTTGTATTATAAGCAAACAACATTTGTGGAAGGTGAACAGGCCAGTTGCATTTCTTTTCAACAGGCAAAGTGCGAAGCAAATCATGAAGTGTTCTATTAAAGCATTCACACTGGCCATTACCCTGTGGCCTATATGGTGTTGTTCTTGTCTTAACTACCCCATACATGGAACAAAGTTGTTGGATCAGCATGCTTTCAAAACACCTCCCTTGGTCTGAATGGATTTGGTGGGGTACTCCAAAAATATAAAACCAGTGATTTACCAAAGCCTCTGCTACAGTACTGGCAGATTGATCCTTGGTAGGGATGGCTTGAGTGTACTTCGAAAAAACATCAGTCAATATTAAAACATTCTCTTTTCCATCGGATGAAGGCTCTAAAACAGTAAAGTCTATTGCCAAAATATCAAGTGGTTTAGAAGCCAATAGATGGCCCATAAAACTGCGTACCCTTGGCTGAACGGCCTTAGCCAGTGTGCATCTTTCTCAGTTTTTACACCATTATTCAACATCTTGATTCATACCTGGCCAACAACATCGCCGTCTCACAAGGTCTGTTGTTCTCTCAATCCCTTGATGCCCATGTTCGTCATGAAGACTCGTTAACACATCCTCTCTTAACACCTCTGGAAGCACCAATTGATGAATTTCCTTGCCTCCCTCCTGTGGCATAATTCGTCGATAGAGAGTGTCATTTTTTTCCAGCAGCTTATTCCATTGCCTACAAAGTTCTAATAATTGTGGAGATGCAGCCTCTCTCTCTTCCCGATTTGGGCTTTGCTGACGCTTCCAAAACACCAGAAAAGGGCCTATCACCGGATCTGCAACCTGCAACAGTGTAATGTCCCCCTTTGTTCGTGCTGGAAGGGTTGTCACTGACTCCTGGGTAACCTGCATGTCTGGGCTACTCGCCTCTTGGATAGCCTGTGTCAACAGAACTGGCAAAGGGGTTAATGGGGCAATAACTTCCATCGTTGCATCAACATACTGGCAAACATTGATGTTTGCCTTTCCGGGCTTAGATCTAATCTCTAAATCAAAGGCTGCCAGTTGTGATGCCCATCTTTGCTCCACTGCTCCCAATTTTGCCGTTTGGTAATGGCTCAATGGATTATTGTCGGTAAAAACAAGACATTTATTTCCCAACAAATACTCCCTGAACTTATCAGCCACTGCCCATTTCAGGGCTAAAAATTCAAATTTCATGGAACTATAATTTTGCATGTGACGTTTAGCTTTTCTCAGTCCTCTGCTTGCATATGCTATAGGCCTTACTTTACCGTCTTGTTCTTGAGATAGTACCACACCCAGTCCATTATGGCTTGCATATACTTCAAGAATAAAAGATTTACACAGGACCAGATACTAACTTGCTCTTTAATGTTTGAAATGCATGTTCACATACGTCAGTCCATTGCTCCAAGGCTTTCTTTGACGTACCTCTGTGATTTTTAGGCAGCAAGGCAGCAACCAGGGTATTTAACGGCTGCGCTATTTTTGAGAACCCTGCGACAAAGCGGCGATATAGCTTGCAAAGCCCAGGAATGATCTTAGCTCTTGAAGATTTTTAGGTCTTCTCCAATTTGCCACAACTGCGATCTTGTCTGGATCAGTTGACACTCCATCAGAAGACACCACATGGCCCAAGTATTTCACCTTGTGTTGAAAAAATTAACACTTAGGCAACTTTACTCTCAGATTCTCCTTATCAAGTCTGCGCAGGACCAACTCCAGTCTTTGTACATGCTGTTCAAAAGAAGATGAGAACACAATTACATCATCCAAATATAGCAGCAGGGACTGAAAACTCTGATCTCCAAAAATGCGCTACATAAGTCTTTGAAAGGTACTTGGTCCATTACATAGGCCAAAAGGCATACGATTAAATTCAAATAATCCAAATGGTGTGCAGAATGCGGTTTTGGAACGATCTGCCTCCGCCACAGGGACTTGGTTATAGCCACTTGCTAAATCGAGAGTGGAAAACCATTTGGCCCCGGACAGTGCATCCAGGGATTCATCAATTCTGGGAAGGGGGTATGCATCCTTTCGAGCCTTAGAATTCAATTGCCTGTAATCCACACAGAGCCTCAACGTGCCATCTTTCTTCTGGACCAAGACAATGGGTGAGGCATACGGACTGCAACTCTCCCTAATTATCTGTGTTTCTAAAAGCTGTCGAATATGTGCCTTTACAGCCTCATACTGGGAAGGGGGTAACCTCCTATACCGTTGCCTAACTGGGGCCTTATCAACTACTGGAATCTGGTGTTCTATTAAAGTAGTACAGCCTAAGTCACTTTCTCCTTTAGAAAAAACGCCTCTATATTTAGACAAAAGATTTTTTACTACTGCCTGTTGTTCAGGAGTCAAATTTGTAAGATCTACCACATCAAAACTTTTCAACTCTGGCTCTACTTCCGCAGTATGTTGCTTAATAGAGGCGATCCACCTATCTGGAGTAAATCTTTCCTCAAAATCAATATTTCAGAATCAAACATATCTGCAAGATACAACCCCCCCCAACAATGCTTGTGGTTGTAAATATGCAATCTGATTGCCAATGTTTACAACGGCAATATTTGTTAACCCATTCTCCATGGTCAATAACGCATGGGAAAGTAATATTCTAGGAGGCAAATGGGTTTCATCAGAATCAATTGGTTCCAAATAAACTAAAGATCTACTGTCAACTTTACCTTCAGGTCCAGTTGCAGGTACTAACACCAAACAGCCAGCTGGAATTGGAACTTTCCTCAGACAACTGGGGGACTGGTCCTCCAACTGCTGGCATCTTAACATGGCTTCCTTCCACAAATTGTTATCCTGCAACTCAGATAAGACAGAAGGCAAAGCTACCCCATGTTGACAAAGGAGCTGCTGATAACACTGGGTAAGGATGTTCATTCCTACCAAACCGGGGGAACTTTCTTTTTGTTTTGAGAATGTAGGGCAAGGTGAATCTTTAACTACTAGAATCCCACAGTTTGAAATGATCTGTCCTTGCACTATGACATCCAACTCCACGTATCCAATATATGGAATATCTAAACCGTTTGCAGCTTTCAATTTCAACCAATGGCAACTTTGTAGTTTCTGTGGGCCCAATCTCTCAAAATTCTTGGAAAAACAGCTCTCTGTAATTGTACTAACCATAGAGCCAGTATCTATAAGACATAGTAGTGGAATTTGTTTGACCATATTCAACTTCGCTTTCTTCTGACCATCACATCCTCTCTGACTTGCCACAGCGACATGGTAGGAGTCTGCCGTACTAATTTTTTCAACTCACGGCGCAAGAACACACTCTTCACATGCTCTACAAACTGGTCTCGAACAACCCTATCTGGATTAGAGACACAGTCAGCATTAGTATTTACAATCAGCTCCATTAAATACATAAGTGCATGAGAATATTCACACAATGTCTCCCCCTCCCGTTGTTTTCTATCAAAAAATTGTTGTTGTAACTTCACATAAGATTTACGGCCACTGTACATATCAGTAAGGATCTTAAAAATTCTCTCAGGTACATCTCTCTCACTACGTGGACATAATTTAATCTCCATTCGTGCCTCCCCACCCAAATGGTCCAATACAAACTGGACTTTTTCAGTCACTGTACAATTTCTGTCCTCAATATAAGCTCGTAGCTCCTCCACCCAGTCCTCAATCGTAACACTACTTGACTCATCATTACCATAAAACTTAGGACATTTGCGTTCTCTAGGGATAAACAATTTTCTCAACAGGCACATGGTGGCCAGTGGAGGTACTCGGCCGAGAGGCATCAGGCTGCAGGGAAGCGGACCGTTCTCTCAGCAAACGTTCATTAGTGGCTTGAAGTGCCTCCAACTGTTCCCTTAGTGCAGAGAGTTTCTGCTCCATGTCATCAGCCATCCAACAATCAGTGACTACGTTTACATGCAGCCAATAACCCGTTCAAAACCGGGATATTAGCAATAACCCGGTCGCGCACGGCCATGTAAACACCGGTAAAAACCCGGATATGCTCATATCCGGGTTTTTAAAAACCGGGATATTATACCTGGGGTACCCCTTTTCTAACCCGAATATTTGGTCTTGTAAACGCGTTTCGGCATATCCCCATCAAAATGTGTGTTCTGCGCATGTTCTATTCGCAAGGAATCTTGGTCTTTTGAGTCTTTGGATACAGGAAGAAGAATCGGAAATGACGCATATTGCATCTTACGTCCAGAAGCTAACCGTGCGTCGCCGTTTACAACGGGATATTGGCGACTGATTACACATTCCATGTATACAGGAGTAACTCTCTCTGCTCACGCATGTAAACGGATTATCCCGAATGTTTCAGAAACCCAAATAGTGACCTTAACCCGACCATAACCTGAATTTTAACAGCTTGTAAACGTAGTCACTGATGACCAATAGTGTAAAAAAATTGTTGGGTAGAGGTAAAAATTTTTGTGTCTCAGATGTTACTCCAATCCAGGTTCACCCCAACAAATGAATCCTCTTCTTGCACCGATTGTTATCTGTTACAGCAACCTTACGACTAAATCAAATTCACACTGAATTTACAAAACATATAACATTAAGACCGCTGGTTACCCTGCCGACTACGCCAGATTGTAACCTTGCCCAGTTAATGAGCTTACAGGTAAACCATGTATATAGAATAAACCAGCAGTGAGGAGTTCAGGTATAAACGCTTTTACAGAGCAGTTTTATTTCACAAGTCCCTTATAGGCATAAAAAAACACAATCGAAAAGACAAAATAAACCAACCCAGGCAGTACACAGAGGTACAAGTGGGGTGAAGACTTAATACTCCAAAACAAACCACTACATCACCACAGCATTTACCTATATGTGACACCCTCACACCAAACCACTGCATCCAATAAAAGTAAACACCACACGTGCACCCACTGTCCCTCGAGTGCAACCGCCTGGGAAAACCTAAAACAAACAAAACACCTTTAACAACCAACTCAGCAATTCCTCATTCTCATGAGCACCATGCTAGGTCATTACTCCCCGCAAATGTTAACAAAGAGAGACTCACTCGTCATTCGTTTGTCACACTTAAAACACACTTTCAGTTGAGCTCAAAAACTCATTAAAACCTCATATAAAATAAGTAGTAAGAAACCAACTCTAGATTAAACAAATAACAATCGATGCCAGTCATACAATAAAAATGCACGTTAGTACATTTCTAAAACCGAAACAATTAAATAACTATTAATACCTTGTTTTAGTAGCTTGTGCCTTCCAATAATACATTAGTAATCAGCCCCGCTCATGATGAATCAAAATGCTGCAAACAAACAAGGATCATAGCATTATACTTAAAAAATACTAACCAAAACCATAAAAGCAGTTACTACCTTGTTTTAGCAGTTTGCGTTATGCATCGAATCAGCTCGCCCCCTGAACAAACAAAGAGCCCAGCTTCCCGTTCACCTCATCTTCTGATCGTTTGGCTTACCTTAAATAAGTTGTTTCACCTGGTCTTGTTTGTGTGACAATTAGTTCTAGCACCCCTACCAGTCATGCGTCAACCAGTTCTTCCCCAGGTCCTAGTGTCCTCCTCTCTGCCACACTTGATTGACTGGTGGATGAATGGATGTCATGGCACATCTAAAACTTCAATTGATGATTGATCACCTCAGAAGAAGAGTAGCAGGCGAGAAGTTACGTTAAATGCTGGCGCAGCGTTATTACGAGCTGAATATATGATACACACCGTTAAGGAGTGTTTTGGCCGGATTATTGCCTGACTGATTGTTGCCTGAGTGTCCATCAAAATAACGGATGTTAGAGAGATGCACGGTTACCGCTTACTTTAGATTTAATTTTCTTTGGTTTATTTATTGTTTTGTTTTTTTTGTTGGATGTTGGATCATAATTGTATAAGGAAAACCTAGGCCATAAAAGGATGGTTCTATGGTGTTGACTGGTTTGTTCTACTTGCATTACCCACTGTTAATTGTTTTTCTTTCTTTTTGTAGATTTCTTTTTAAACCAACAATGGCTTCTGGGTTATCCTCATTGTGTGGATGGCGGTGGTAAGGTGGCTGGGATCGTGTGGTGGTTTGGTCACTTTATTTGTGTTTCTTTCTTTTTTGTAGGTTTGCAGTGTGATTGCTGTGAGCGTTGTTGTGGTGAGAGCATTTTGAATGCCACTCTGTCTTCACGATATAGGTAACCCGTGGCTACCTGTTGGTTAATTTCGTTTTCTGTTTTTGTTTCTTTTTATTTATTATTATTTCCTTTGTGGGTATTTGCATTGACGATCTGTTACACCTCTTTTTTTAATATGTTGAATTATTTGAATAAAAATGTGCCTGTTGAGTAAAGCTGTACAACCGCCTTGCGCTTGACTACTTACCCTATGTGGGTCATTATGTTACACACCAATGTTGCCATCTCAGCCAAGACTACTGACAGTGCTGGTACGGAAAGGTCGGGTGTCGAGAATCGACTTGGTGTGTCAAGGCAAATCTAGACCCAGATGCTCCCGACGTGAGCCGACCTTGCAATCTGTTTTCGTTGCCACTAGTTCGTCGGCGTCGGCTTGGTGTGTTCCAGGCTTTATGTTGTGTCTGAAACCGCTCCCTATCCACTATATAGTGCACTATATGGGGTGTCAGCCAATTTGTAGTGCTGTCCGAATTCTGAGTGAACTACTTCATTCCCTACATTTGTCCACTATTTTTACCCACAATTCATTCTGATTTCCAGTGTACAACACTAAAGCACTATTTCCCACAATCCAACGAGGAGTAGTATGGAGCCAAAAGAGTATCAATAAAGATAAATGCACACACTACATTCACATATGCACACATAGGATTCATACATGCACACACATAGTTCATAAATACACACACAGGATACACAAATGCGTACAAAATTCACAAATGCACACACAAAATTTAAAAAGCACAGAAGATTCACAAATGCTTACAAAATTCAGAAATGCACACACAATTCAGAAATGCAAACAACATTTACAAATGCACTCAAGATTCACAAATGCACAGGACAAGATTCAGAAATGTATTTCTGATGCACACACACATATATCTTGATTTACAAACGGCTTGCGGTCTGTGAACTTCACTGCATTTGTGTGTGAATTTTGAAACTCCTCTGACTTGGCTTGACACACAAATGCCTTTTTTTAAACTGGGAATGATCTGCAACCAATCAGATATCTCCCTTGTTTGAGCCAATCACAAGAATGCACCCCACGTGGGGATTGTTTACTTACAAGCAAATCAGCGAACGGCTCACTTTTCCTCAGCGAACAACTCACTTTCCTCAATCAGCGAACGACTCACTTTCCTCAGCGAACGATTCACTTTCCTCACACATTGAACGACTCACTTTCCTTAGCGAACGACTCACTTACCTCACGCAGCCGGCGACTCACTTTGCGCAGCCGGACAGCCACTTTGCGCAGCATGAGACTCACTTTCCTCACGAGTCACGCAGCGAGTGACTCACTTTCCTCAGCGAACGATTCACTTTTCTCACCCAGCGAAGTTGAGCGAACGATTCCCTTTCCTCTCGCAGCGGCGACTCACTTTGCGCAGCCGGAGAGTCACTTTCCTCTCTCAGCGGACCACTGACTCTCTCTTAATGTAGGGACCGAATATTATAATTAAAGTGACTTCTATATTGCATCCAAAAGAATATTTAGATATACTTAAAATATTCAAAAAAGTGTAAAAAAAATTTTTTTTACTTTCATTAAAATATTTCAATAAAATGAAATAATTGCCTATTGCAAATTTATGAATCCATGGTTAACTTTTTTTCTGCAGTCACAGTCTGGGCTATATGTATTGAGACATTTTTAAATTTATATTTTGTAAAAAATAATAAAAAATAAACCTGAATTGTAATCTAAACATCTGTATTTCAATTCAATTTCATAAATAGGCTGTGTGAACGCGTTCATGTGATTGGCTTATAAGTAAACAACCACGTGGAGTGCGTTCTTGTGATTGGCTAAAAGAAGGGAGACATCTGATTGGTTGCTGATCATTCCATGCATTTGTGTGTCAGCCAAGTCAGAGGAGTCTCAAAATTCACACACAAATGCAGTGAAGTTCACAGACCGCAAGCAGTTTGTAAATCAAGATATATGTGTGTGTGCATTAGAAATACATTTCTGAATCTTGTTCTGTGCATTTGTGAATCTTGAGTGCATTTGTAAATGTTGTTTGCATTTCTGAATTGTGTGTGTATTTCTGAATTTTGTGTGCATTTCTGAATTTTGTATGCATTTGTGAATCTTCTGTGCCTTTTAAATTTTGTGTGTGCATTTGTAAATTTTGTGCACATTTGTGTATCCTGTGTGTGTATTCATGAATCATGTGTGTGCATGTATGAATCCCGTGTGTGCATATGTGAATGTAGTGTGTGCATTTATCTTTATTGAGACTCTTTTGGCTCCATATACTATACAGGAATAGTGAATAAGAACGAGTGAGCGATTTCAAACACAGCTTTAGTCTTCCGACCTTATTTAAAACACGACATAACATGGATTGAGCTCAGACTAAGAAACCATTCTGACCTGCAGATTAGGCATGGGGATGATCCTCGAAGTGGATGTATCAGAGCTTCATCATCCTGACCGCCACAATCCCAATGACAGGAAAAAAGTGCAGTGAACGCACATGCAGTTAATTTACTCCACCCATGTATGCCCATAACCGCCTTCATCTCCTTCAGTAATCAGAGTAGAATTAAAAATAGCTCTGTTACTTGAAACCACCTACTTTTCACTTCAGCTAGCCCCCAATGTGTGTGTGTGTGTGTGTATATATATATATATATATATATATATATATATATATATATATATATATATATGAGACGAGGAATTAACACAGCTAAAACCTCAGTAGATGGGGAACCGATTGCTCCCGCAATTTTTTTTAATACCCCCTTAAAAATGATTTAGCGACGCCCATGCTAAAAACCTAAACTTGACATACAGTTGGCCCAATCTAGATTTTATGTGTATGCTGACGTTTTGTCGCTGAAAAAAAAAAAAACAGTTTGGCCTTTACGGTCCAAACAATTCAGCAATTGAATAATTTGTCCGCAGTTAAAACACAATTTCTTTGGCAAAAGTGTACGTTATTGAGATAAGAGAAAAATAAGATCTCACCTTCTGTTTATATATGGCAATCGAATCATAGCCCCACCTAATGGACAGTTGTGTATTTCAAATTTAAATAAACAGTTCAGTCACTGTAACGTTATATGTAAAATACACTTTCTCAGTTTTCATGTTAACTGAAGAAAGGACATCATGTATTTTGAATGAGGTAAAAGTAGACAACAGTAAGCAGTAACCCAAATTCTGGGTTAACTAACCTAAATAATCAAACAAATAACTAAATAAATATGCAAGATTAAATATAAGTAATTATATAACTACTTATAAATAATGCGTAGTACAACATTTGTTCTGCACCTCGTTTGACAAAAACAGAGACAGTAAAGGACAAACAAAACATATTGAGTGACGTAGTTCTCCCGCCGATGCGTCTGACGTCATGACGTCGTTTGGGGACTGGAGTTCAAAGCAACGAGAAGAGCGGAAGCCTCGAGATGGAGTCAGGGGGTTAGATATACGCGAAAAATAGCGAATTAACGCACACTCTGGAGGCAGTTGACATTTAATTTTCAAAAATACATTACAATAGTCTCCACAAGGAAGAGTCGTGTGTTAAATTTAGATTAATAGACTCGGTCAGCATTGGATATTTTGGGTGAGTTTCTCAAGTATTGACCGGGCGCCATTTAAACACGCTGTGCGGGAGACAGGGAAGAAATACCCACTCTCAAAGCCTGTACAAAGCTATTTGCTTCAGCGAACAGATTTTGCACTCAAATAAACACACATTTTAAGGAAATTATGTTCTTATTCTCGTAGACAGTGAAAATGTGGCATGTTTATGAGGGCCTGTGGTAGCATCAGGCAAAGTTATTGTGTTAGCTGGCTAAAGGCTAACAGACCTTGAACTGAAGGGAGACATTTGCCGACCTCGAACAAGAAACTAACGTAACGTTACAGGTATAAAGATGCATTAGTCGCCTATTTACGTGTTGTTTTCGCGTCTACTTTTAAGATATACATTTCTTCAATAATTGACTAGTGTGTTTTACTTTTAGTAAGTTTGAAATTGATCTCAGCGTTCTTACGTGAGTGCAGTGTGTAGCACGCCATCCAAAATACATTAAACAATCCCCATAAATATTTTTCTGGCATTCACAACTACGTGTGCTCCCACCCCCCGCAGTCATACCCAAATAACGTTTTTATGTCGAACATTTCAAGTCGAGTCGTATTGTATTTGTGAAAGGGTACAATTGCACGGGATGTTATATGCTTGACATTAACGGTTCTTAAATTAAGTCCATTTTCAGAAATCCCTCTCAAAATAGTTTAAATGAAACCGTATAAACTGCATCTTTAAAACTCCGCATTTTTTTTTTTTTTTTGTCATTACCCTTAGTGTTAAATGGAGGTAGCTGACTAGTGTACAGAAGAACTGGCTGCTCTTTGAATTAGCTTTTTTTCCCTCCCTTCTCACAAATTAATAATTTGCATTAGCTTTATAACGGGGTAAGCGTACACAGTGACCGTGCTTCCCAAATTGTTTTGGTTCTGGTCTCAAATTTTACATTGAACCTGACAACATTTTTACACCAATAAATTTAGCATAAATTTAAGGAGCAAATCCGGTAATAATGCCTTTTAAGCTGTTGACCACAGTTAGCCTAACTCTAACGTTTTACAGTGCGAGTAACAAAGTTGGTTATTGACAAATTTACTCAAAGTATAAAGATTTTATCTCTCATTTTTATTTACTTGTGATGCACCAGTTGTGAATTTGTAGTATTTCTTTCCTGAAGGGACTACAGCTATTCCGTCTATGGTGCAATTTTGTTGCTCTGTGGTACACATACTGACAAGAAATGCATGTGTGTGACCCTGGACCACAAAACCTTACTTAAAAACTTAGTCTTAAGTATCGAAGCTAAATAAATAAGCTTTCCATTGATGTATTGTTCATTCTGATAGGACAATATTTGGCTGAGATTTGAAAATCTGGAATCTGAGGGTGCAAAAAAATCTAAATACTAAGAAAATTGCTTTAAAATTTGTCCAAATGAATTCTTAGCAATGCATGTTACTGATAAAAAGTTTTTATATATTTACGATAGGAAATTTACAAAATCTCTTCATGGAAAAGTATCTTTACTTAATATCCTAATGATTTTTGACATAAAAGAAAAACAATAATTTTGAACAATGTAACGTTTTTTTGGCAATTGCTAGAAATGTACCCCAGCGCTAAAAATTTACCCCAGCGACTTAAGTGTTGCGGTCCAGGGTCACACGTTTGTGTGTGTGTGTACACTCTTGAGTACATGAATGTGCTTTCCTAGGCATTAGCAGCATAAGTCACTCTTATAACAGTTTAGTACACATACCTTAGTGTATTTGACCCAAGTAAACTCTAATGGTGTCCAAGTAGAATTGTATTTCTATCAAGAGAAGTTATCCAACATTCTTAATTTAACAGGTGCGTTAACAAAAAACTGACTCGATTTTGTGTTTGTTTTTCTTAGGAAAACAAAATGTTACAGAGTGCAATGTGTATCTTTAGGAATTAAATTTCAATATTGTTCTGAGAATAAAATAATACCTAAAATAAAATAATAATACAAATTAAGTTATACTAGGTAAATCTCTCAATGCTTCAAACTACATATGCTAAAGCTGTTTTAGATGCTACTCTATTTCATTAATTTGGAAGGGTTACTGTGAAAAGCATGATGCTTTTAAATAAATTTCAGATGGTTTCAGATGCTCAACATTAATAAACATTTATGTAATTTCTCTGACATGTAAAATTATCCTGTTTATTAATCTGGAAAAACCTTTTAAATTCAGCTTCGGGTTGCTTTGATATTGCTTGCACCGTGCCTCAGCTAGCATTTACAGCACGTTTTTATGGAAGCCAATGTATAATTCTGATTTAAAAATATATATATTTTTAATGATTATGAAGGCTTTTACCCTTTGGGGTCTGTCATCCATTTTCACTTGATTACTCAGTTTATTCCTCCTAAACACACTTTTCACATCCCAAAGAACTGTTTACAGTGTCTTTCTAATTTGATGCTGAAGTTACGCCCAGGTTCACTTATGTAATGGTTTCTTGCACAGTAGAGTTACAGATGTTTCTTATTTATCAATCAATGGCCTACTCAAATGTAATAAACCCTAAACTCAAAGTCAATTTCTTTCTCACATCCTCAGGTGTTACAAAACTGTCACTATGGCAACAGATATTGGTTCACCTCCCCGGTTTTTCCATATGCCTCGGTTCCAGCACCAGGCACCTCGTCAGCTGTTCTACAAGAGGCCAGACTTTGCCCAGCAGCAGGCTATGCAGCAGCTCACTTTTGATGGCAAGCGCATGAGGAAAGCTGTGAACCGCAAGACCATTGATTACAATCCATCTGTCATCAGATATCTTGAGGTATAAGCCTTACAAAATGTAACAGAGTGGGGCAGTGTAACATCTGGCAAATGTAACATCTGGCAAATTACTCCATTTCAGAATCGATTGTGGCAACGAGATCATCGAGATTTCCGTGCTATTCAACCAGATGCAGGCTGCTACAATGATGTATGTTTTGTTTTACTACTTTTAGTTCTCATGTTTATTCTTGAAGTTCATATATTTCTCATACTTTTTTTTCAGCTTGTTCCTCCAGTTGGTATGCTTAATAACCCTATGAATGCTGTGACAACAAAGTTTGTCAGAACCTCCACCAACAAAGTCAAATGCCCTGTGTTTGTTGTACGGGTAAGTGTTAAACTATTGATTTGTTGCTTTTTGTTGAAATGCATCATTCCCTAACAGCCTACTCCCTTGGTTATTAAAAGTCTTTTCTTGCCTTCTTGTAGTGGACTCCTGAAGGCAGGCGACTTGTAACAGGTGCATCCAGTGGGGAGTTTACTTTATGGAATGGGCTCACATTTAACTTTGAGACAATTCTTCAGGTAACCAGAGACCATATTTTAGTTTTGTGGCACACCACCCTTACCTCATAACCTCAGAATCTTGCTAAAAGGTCCTTATCTAAATGTCCCTTTTTCTTTTTCTCTCATAGGCTCATGATAGCCCTGTCAGGGCAATGACCTGGTCTCACAATGACATGTGGATGTTGACTGCTGACCATGGAGGTTACGTGAAGTACTGGCAGTCCAACATGAACAACGTCAAGATGTTCCAGGCTCACAAGGAGGCGATTAGAGAGGCCAGGTCTATACACAATCTACCATTTTCTGTAGTTAACCCAAGCCTGTTACTGTCCCTGCAGGGGCAGTGCTCTGCCTGTAGGGTGCTCTACTCAGTGCTGTCAGTTCTGATATTCTCTTTCCTGTGCTGCTTAATGTTTATGTCCTTTATTATTTACACATGTGTGTTGTTGTTGCAACACTGCAATTATTTGTCACCTGTGGCTTTTGAGTTATGTATTCTCATCTTTTATATACATAACTTCTATGTACAGAAAAGGTGTATTTTTCACACTTTTAAATAAAGTATTCCCAATTATTTATATTCTAAGGTGATGACATACAGTCTAGAATAAAAAGGGTGAAAAATGACTGTTTAAAAGACCCTCAGGGACTAAAATGTTTGTTGGAAGGGTTTCTTGGAACCTCCATAGTGGAGAAGATTCTTGCACTGGTCTAATTAAAGGAAATGCACACTTAAGTTTCAGTTCCCAATGATTTACCAATGAGACAGGAGCTGTGCTGCCCCTACTGTCCATCAGAGTCTTTGTCACGCTTACAGTCAGTTCCTAATAAAAATTCTGCTTCTAAATAAAGATTTATACGAATAAATAACTCCGATATTTACTTTTATACAACTCTTCAGGTATGAATGCACATGAAAACATTTTCATCCACATTGAAATCCAGGTTTATAATTCATTGCCACTCCCTCTTATTTTTTTAACTCTTGACAAAATACAGAGTATGTAAAGTCCTTTGTAATGCGATAAAATGCAATTTCTTCTACAATATAAAAAAAATATTTAAATTTAAAGTCTGATTGTCAAAATGGCTCATGGGTTGAAGTAAAACAGCGAAGAAAGGCTTTAGCTCACTTCAGTGGTTTATTTCTGCTTTTTCCCATGCTTTAAAAAAAACTGAGTGCATAGTAAAAAACATCTGAGCACTGTGGGTAATGTTTGTACATTATGGTGTTAGGTGGATTGATAGGTCTGCCTTAATTGTATGTGGAAGCAGCAAAATAATGGTCTGTGTTTAGAGGTCAAAAGAGTAAGTTGGTGTACTGAGGCAGGCTCAGTTTTGCCAAATGCCCTCTGGAAGGAAGAGCAGTGTGTGTAGGGATGATTGCATTTGAAACGTGCATGATTTCACTTATTAATTGAACTAAAGTAATTACCTTTCACATGCTAATTTTGTTTTCTGATGTACAGCAAGGATCAGAATACAGTAAAATGTGCAGTCAGTGTTAAATATGTCTTTAATTTTAGCCTGTGGTATTAGATGCATTTAAGCAAGTCGTGATAGGGTTGTTATGTAGAGCGAGTTGTCTGCTAAGGAGATGGATGGTTCTTTGTCAGATCCACTCAAAGGGCTCCCGCAGGGTGCAAGGTCTTCACCACACAGAACTGCTATGTTATCCTTCAATGTTGATTCTCTCCCTGCTGTGTCTTCAGTTTCTCTCCTACGGATAATAAATTTGCCACTTGCTCTGATGATGGAACTGTACGCATCTGGGACTTTCTCCGATGTCATGAGGAAAGAATTCTAAGAGGTATGTTATATAAGATGTGGAGATATTCACAAACGCTTTCCTTTAAACATAAAATGACACTGTCATCTGGGTTCACAAACAGAGTCTTCACATTACCTATCACACACATCTGATAACTTTTGTGTTCTTCCCTTTTCTTTTTTTTTTTTTTTTGGTCGTTTACTTGAGTCTGCAGTTTGTTTAAACATTCATAACATTTTGTGTTTGAGGCTGTAACCAATATTTGCTCATCAAGCACTGAGCATGGTTAAATCCTCTTTAAATCTTTTTGTAATGTCTAATAATGATGAAGACCTGTATGTTAACACTGTTTTGTACCTGTTTTAAGGAATGCATGTTCTTTCTGGTAAATTTTCAAATATATTAAAAACCCCTTCTAAATATTTCTGCACACTATTTGTTGGTTGTGCCTAATAACACTCTGTTCTGTGTATTATAGTATTATATTTACCAAACATGCCTGAGTTAATATTATAGGGCACTATTGCTGTAGTACTGCAGCCAAGTAATCTGAAAAAAAAATATATATTTTATGGTAGAAAAGGTTAGATATCTTTTCTCTAAAATAAAGTCATTTGTTCTTTCTTCCTTTCAAACAGATTATCAAATCTAGTAATGAGCAGCTGTCTAAATTGTTACTAACCACTTTTGTTGACTCTTAGTTTTAAATTTTTATTTTGGCATAATTTAAAATATTTGCAATTTAATGCAATGAAGAGGAATTGGTCTTTTTCAGTTATCAACATGTATAAATGTGTAACCTGACCTGTACCATTAAAAAAATCAACCTTAAATGCACAGACATCATCACATGATTATGATCTTATTTCAAATAAAACTATAATAAAATTGTAAAAAAAACACAATAACTCAGAACTTTATAAATTTTCCTATTCCGTTAAGTAACTGTACCTGTCAAATGTTATGTCAGATTTAATGTTTGAGTTTGTGTGTGTGTGTGTGCAAGAGTAAGTAATTACATTTCATACTCTATTAAGGAAGGCACAATATTGTTGTTTTTACAGTTATAAATGTTCAGACTTGGGACTATAATCAAAGAAAAAAAAAACGTGAAAAGGTGAAAACCATAGGTTTTACACATTGTAAGACCTTTCACATTAAATTAAATGTATGTCCACTTGTTGGTGTCAGAATGGTACATGTCTTTGAGCAATGACACTGTCCCATTTGCTGTGATCTGGATGTGTATCAACAATATAAAAATTAACTAAATAACTTTAGTTAACTGCAGACTTTACTCATTTTCCTAATGCTTATGCAAATGCACAAGTGATCATTTATATCAATCAAATAAAAAACGCTATTAAGAATCCATGCAGCTTTACCCAGACATTAAGAATAACTCTCATGCTCCCTAAATGGTTTTTGAGACCTCAATTGCACAGTGTGCCCTTTAAAATAATGCTGCCTTTATTTGCTAGTCAAAGTGTGGCACTTTTTTTTCTTTTTTTTTTTTATGATTTTCCTGATTCGGTGGCATGTGACTCAATATAAAATGGTGTTTAATCCAATATAATTTTTTTTCTGGCTGTTACTTAGCTTGTCTTTGATGCTCATTATGTAATTGTAATCATATATTATACCTATGATCTACATGTAATGCAAAAATTATGATCAAAGGTTAAAAAAGTGTTACTCTAACAATGTTGCTCTGAAATAGGAAAGAAACATTTCTGAAAATAATGTTTCTTTTTGTATTTTGTCACTCATTTAAATTGTTTCCAGGTCATGGAGCAGATGTGAAGTGTGTAGATTGGCATCCCACAAAGGGCTTGGTAGTGTCCGGCAGCAAAGACAGCCAGCAACCTATCAAATTTTGGGACCCAAAGACTGGACAAAGTTTGGCAACACTGTAAGTTAGCAGATGCCTGTAAAACCCCAAAATTATTGTAATCTTTGTTGCCCATGGCCGAATGGGTTGTTTACAGATGGTTATCCATTTGACAACACAAATTTTGTTGTATTGCTTGAGTTTGAGTACTTAATCAAGAAAGATAGCTTAAGAAGGGCTATTAATATTGTGCCTTGTGTTTTGTCCTTAGACATGCGCATAAAAACACAGTCATGGAGGTGAAGTGGAACCTTAACGGCAACTGGCTGTTGACAGCATCACGTGATCATTTGTGCAAACTGTTTGACATTCGCAACCTCAAAGAGGAGCTGCAGGTTTTTAGAGGACATAAGAAAGAAGCCACAGGTATAATCCTAATGAGAATATGTGGGTCAATATCACAATAGAGTGCCTTTCTACCCTCACAATACTCAAAAATGTGCTTTGTCATATCATAAATAGTAGACACTCAAGTACTATGGTAACATTAACTGAGTTCCCACACATTTTATTTTTAGATAATTATGGGCCATTAGTCGAAGCATAAACCATAAGACACTGTCATGGACATATACATATTACTGTTAAATACGTTTTCATTGCAAAATTAAGATGGAAATGATATTTTCTGAACGCTATGATGTCCCTTTACTTAACAGGGTTGTTAAAATAAAATAATATAATAATAATAATATTAATAATAAATATAATTACATCCTCAATCATACATTGTACCCCCCCTCCCTCATTCATTTTAGTTTTAAGCAATATTACCTACAAATGAATGCATGTGTCATATGTGTAATGAGTTTAAGTGGCTGACAGGGTGGACATTTTGGAACAATGACAGGGTAGACATTTTGAGCTTCAATTAGTATATTAGCTTACAGCAAACTGTGAATAGCTAAATATTCAGTCTGGTTGTTGTTGAGTATTTGGTATATTTAAACTTGTGGAACTACTGGATTCGAATCACTTCTGACATATTTTAGGCTGACAGTATGGATGGACATGTTAAGCTTTAGCAAAGCAATTCAGCAAACATTCAAGAGACATGGACAAATTACTATTTTTTTATTAAATAAAAATATAGTTTTTATTACCAAATTATCAATACACTCAAATTAAATAATCTCTTATTTAACAAAATATCAATAGGATAATTGTTTTTTATTTTATTTTATGATTTGACAGTATTCTACTGTCATTCAAATTTAATGAGCAGTGCTTGGGACATAGCAAAATAACATGCATCCTCTTACACAAAACAAAACAAAAAAAAAAATCTAGAAAATGGATCTAAAGAGTCAAGTAATGCTTTTATGAAAATAAAATCTAATCCTAATATAACACACCCTTTCATAGTCATTCTTATGTTATCATGGCAAATTATTTATTTATGTGCAGGACACCAAAAGTCTCTACAATGATATTGACCCATGTATTAATCTCCTTCAAGTGAAGCAGTGTGTTGTATAATTTAACATTGTATGCATATGCATTTTCTCTTAAAATGGTTACCGTATATAATTGTTTTGACACGATATATAAATGACTGAATTATGAAATTGAACTGTTTCCTCTTGCCATGAATATAGCCATTGCTGCTGACATGGCGTTAAATCATAAATAAATATACATTTTCTCTTTTTAATTGCAGCTGTAGCTTGGCACCCAGTTCATGAAGGCTTGTTTGCCAGTGGAGGCTCTGATGGATCACTGCTTTTTTGGCATGCAGGGTAAGCACTGTTCAGATCCTCTCTGTACTGTTTAACCATATACGGTAGCATTAGTCAAAAAGTAATACTCTGTGGAATAATTTCAAATTGTGTGTTATTTGACTGCTGAAGTTGTTGAAATATTTTGCTAGAGTGGAGAAAGAGGTGGGAGGAATGGAGATGGCTCATGAAGGAATGATCTGGAGTTTAGCCTGGCATCCACTGGGCCACATCTTGTGTTCTGGGTCTAATGACCATACCAGGTAAGTGTGGGTCAAAAAAATGCATGTTTCTATTAGGGTTGTAACATTAACCAACATTTCAGTAGTTAATACCTATACAAGTGAAACTTTACAATTGTCGATGACATTTTTTTTTTTTACCACAGGTAATTCTCGATACCAGTTTTTTTTTTTATTACTACCAACGAACAAAATATGCTATAGAACACATTCCTTTATTTACAGCTAAATGTTAATACACAAATTTAATGTTCCATGCAGTCAAAAACTCTTGCATGGTCAAAACAAAGAAATGAATGATTATGAACCTAAAATGCTCTAGTTTGCATAGACTCTAGCTCATTGATCTGTGATTACTTCCTCAGCAAATTTTGGACGAGAAATCGGCCGGGGGATAAGATGCGGGACAGATACAATCTGAACTTGCTGCCTGGAATGTCAGAAGATGGAGTAGAGTATGGTTAGTATTCCTTCGTGCAATTTAAAAGCCCTATAGAGGATTTACATATGAATTCATAATGCTTTATTTTGGATAATTCTAGATGACATAGAGACAAATAGTGTTGCAGCCATTCCTGGCATGGGGATCCCGGAACAACTGAAGGCTGCCATGGAACAAGAACAAACTGGTTAAGACACTTATACATGCACAGTTAATATTTATTGAAGTTCAGTTGGTTATATATAACTGGTATCTATCTGCTCAGGCAAAGAGATGGTGGCAGAGCCTGAGATGAGCATTCCGGGGCTGGACTGGGGAATGGAAGAGGTCATGCTGAAGGACCAAAAAAAGCCTCCGACTAAAAAGGTTCCTTATGCAAAGCCAATTCCAGCTCAGTTTCAACAGGTCAGTATGATCAAATACTACATGTCTTTGTAGCAGTGCCAGCAGGGCCTGACATTAACACACGCCAACCCACCAAATGTGATTATAATAAAACTTTTGGCAAGAATGATTTTGATTTTATTACATTGTGTAAACAGTGTAAGATCCACGCACTCCGTCCAAGGGAGGTATCCAGTGCTGGATGAAGGTTTCTTGCATGTCCAGTCTTTTCAACGCACAACATTATTCGATTTAAGTTCAGTTCTAATCTGACTCCATTTTATTATGACCTCAAATTTAGGTTGGAATGCAAATTGGTTGTATGTCTGTTTCTAATTAGTATTCTTCTGACTTTTGTTTATTCTAGTTAAACTCTTTATTTTATATTTACTCATTTATTCATTCGGGTGCTCATGTCTCTAACAAAGATACGATGTAATCTACTAGAGTCAACAATTACAGTGTAAAACAGAATAAAATCAAATGTAACAATTTATCATCAGTCAGGTAAATATGTATTCTGCCAATTACATATCCAGTTCAAACATGTCAGATCATATCAATACAAAACATCAAATCCTCAAAGATGAATTTATAAGTAAAATATGCATACCTGACCTTAGAAAAGAGAGACACACAAAAATAATAAATAAATACAAAACCAAGATAAAACATCCCCCAAATGGAGGCATGTACAAACAGTTGTAATTTGCATTAACCCATGTCCCATTAACCTGTAGTTTACACCTCAAAGGGAACAGAAGGTAATTTAAATGGAAGACACTGGAAAAGGGCACGCCCATTAGAGTAAGCAAAATATCTCTTAACTCTTAGGATCTGTACTCTCTTTTAGTCTACATTTGTAAGATTGAGACCATTGTACCACTCGCCCTGAAACTATTCAAAAGATACCAAACATGAACTGACTGAAAATAGTACTTGCATTCATGTAGAACATTAAACTATTGACCATTCTGAATGAACTGAGTGGAGGGAGGATGGGTAAGGAAGGGGATGAGAAGGAACTGATAACATATGTGAGAGAGGCGTTTCCTGCAGCTCCACTCTGTGGGGTGTCTCGAAGATGCCTGTGTATTTTTGTATTGTCTGGGTCTCAGTAGATCAAAGTATCTGGGTTTCTTTTATTCTTAAAACTGCAATTGATAATGGATAATCAACAGTAACAATGTAACGCCAGTTGACATTCATGCAGCCTGTCTATGTGAAAATCTCAAAACAAATCAAACAAATGTATGAAACTGCACAGAAGAAACATGCTGCGATAAAAATCCAACTTTGTTTTTATAACATATAGCCTAGATAAGCAATGTGGCATGATCAAAGTTTTGAAAGCGAAAGAGTGAAGTTTTGCCTGAAAACCACAATAGCAAATTTGACATTGTAAATGTTGACTCTTTTTGCTTGACTTGGTTAACGAAAATGGTTCCAAAGATCACAGCAGAACATTCGCTCATTTCTGAGTAGCACACAGCGATGTTTCATAAGTGAATGATTTATCGTTTTTTTTTTTTTTTTCAGTCAATGATTCAGTGATGCATTATTAAAATTCTTTTTGTGTGATCAACTTTATTTTTTATTCAACAAAAACAAACAAACAGAACAAGAAAGGGAAAGCAACAGACACATCATTTTTACTATCTGAAAAAAATAAAAACTTATGGTCATTCCTTTATATATTCCAATTTTTTTTTTAAGAAAGACATTGCCATTCATCTATGTTACAAGGTTTAGCCTTATAAAATCTTGGTGATTGACATTCACAGGTTACTATTTTAGGGAGGCAGTTTTGTATTATTGTCTTCTTTGCAATCGTCATTGAGAAGACATAAACCTTGATTAGACGTGTACCGTATTTTCTGGACTATAAGTCACACTTTTTTTCATAGTTTGGCTGGTCCTGCGAAGTCCTAGTCAAGTACGACTTATCAAAATTAATTTGACATGAACCGAGAGAAATTAACCAAGAGAAAACATTACCATCTGCAGCCACGAGAGGTGGAATAAGATCACTTGAACTTCCTTAATGTTAGCGGTAACTGTTGGACTTGCTGGCTTATGTTAATTTTAGACTATTCAGCCTCCCGAGTATGTTCTTTATGCTATTGTGTAGCTAACTGTTACTGTGTTATGTTAACATACCGGGCACCTATTCAGCCTGTGGTTTTGTGTACTCTTGTGTACCGTTAGCTGAATAACTTGCCTTTCCAGATTACCAATATCTGTTCTTGGCATTGGATTTTGTTAAATAAATTAAGTTAATATTTTAGTTAACAGTTTTCAGTTGTTTTCAGTGGTATGCTACAGGAGCACTGAGAAGCATAGAGCGCCCTCTCGCTGTTGTAGACTGTAATATTTTCTCTCGGTTCTTGGTTCTAAATAAATGCGATTAATAGTCCAGTGCAACTTATATGTTTATTTCCTTGTCATGATAAAGGAAAGGATTTCCAAAATGCCTCACAAAGTGCTTATAAAGAGCTGTAAATTAATTCCACATTGCACAAGGTGCAAACAACCTTACCCCTGTTTCACACCAATGTTTTTTAAGGTCAAATTACAGAAACCAAATAATTAAATGTAAAATAGCACTGGATAGTCTTCAATGTAAAAATGAAATATACAATCAAACCTACATTTATTGAGACACCTTCAACATTTCTCACATTATTACGGTTTTGCTATATATATCAAAAATTATATCTGGTGTCTGAATAATTTTTGGTTTGACTGTTAAAACTACAAAGTGATTCAGTCAAGAGCAGTGAGTGATTTTCATTCATTTTCTTGGATTAACATTACAGCAGCCAGTAGCTAAATTAGGCGCGGTCACTTTAAGAGATGACGCACGCATCCAATAAAATGATAAAAATAAAATGATATTTTGACACATTTTGTATGTATTTGTTGGCACAAGAGCAAAAATAAGCAAATTCGATGTCTTAAGTGTCACTGGCCCACCGGTGGGCCCAAAGCCATTGCATATTTAAAACCGTAATATTCTATACTAAACCTAAACTAATCTTGACAAACTATATATCATTGGAGACCTTAGAGGTTGTATTTTTTATATTTGACCACTGTTTTATATTTAAAATTATGTAGTGACAGTAATTCATTAATTTGTGACAAGAAAATTTAGCAAAAAAAAAAAAGTAGTTGCCTTTTGTTACAAAAAGCTGATACATACATATACAATCACGAAAGTATATATTTCTTATATTTTTTTGGCTGCCAATAATTCAGACAAAACATCTTTTCTAGTTTTTATAAAAAAATTTGAGAATAAATTGAATATGTATATTTGTATATCTATGATTGATGTTGCAAGTATTCAGTAAAAAATTAAATGAATGTCAATTTCATGTATGATCATAATATGATGTGATAATATGATCATGATCATGTATGAAGTTTCTGTAACAACACTCTAGTAGCTATGTTTGATTAAAAAATCATTTACAACCTATCTAGAATGTTTTATTGCTGTTTGAATAAAAAAAATCAAATCAGTCGTCCATTACAATTCATACAAGGAGCATGAATAGTACCTAGTGGACATTGTTGGTATAGCAACTAAAAATAACACAGGAACCTCATTTTTTGTGATATCAATGTCAAATTTGGAACACAACTTCTTTAGATTTTAGGCTTTTCATTTGACATGAAATTAAATTCAACACATACTTTTTTTTTTTTTTTTATAAAATATAAATAAATATTAAATTATTATTTTTTTATTACAACAAACTTAAACAACTATAACTTTTTTATTTTACATTTTATTCAACTTCTTTCACATGTACAAGAAACTTCCAAGTGTGTTTTTAAAAACGAGCCCAAAATTAGGTTCATATTCCAAACCGTTCCAGAATTACATTAATTTGAATCTGGACATGCCCTTTTCAGCTCTACCCCCAAAAAGGGGGGGTGACACTTAAGGGGTTAAAGTGTTTTGAGACGTCTTTCTCTGCGTGAGCCCTGAACACTAGAACACCGCGAGTACTGAATTGGGCTCTTTCACATCCTTTTGTTTGTTCAAACTGCGATTTGTATTTGTTCGTTCAGGTGCAGGAGGGACTTTGAGGAGAACTTCGCAGAAGAGAGCTCGTTTTCAGTGTCGCTGTCCGTGATACGCGGCTCTTGATTTCTCTCTCCGCACCAAACAGAGCGCGCGAATAACCAGCGTTCAGCTTTTCCGCGTCTTGTGTTTGGCTGCTTTAATGTTTAAATCGACAAGCGGTAAGGCTTAAAAACATGTGAAAAAGATAAGCTTTCGTGACGGTGCACAGCAGTGATCCGTCAACTGTCCTGAGCATCGGTTATATAAAATATCAAGGAGAAAGTCATCATAGCTTGCTTAGTATAGACCCAGCTCCCAACCCAACTTTTAGAATGGATTAATGGCAATATTTTTTTATCGCCCGATAAGAGTCTTGCGTTAACGCAGCATGTTAATGCCGATAACGGCCCACCACTAAAATATATATATATATATATATATATATATATATATATATATATATATATATATATATGGGCCGGGACTTTAACGCGTTAATTGAGATTAATTAATTACACAAAAAATAACGCGTTAATTAAGATTAATTAGTTACAGAAAAAAAATTCCCGCATTTTTAATAACTTATTTTTGCACCGTGGAACGTTTCTCACTGGATGAGTTTCCGCGGACCGATTATACTGAAGCACCATCAACTAGCGTTCGCATATCACCGCAGCAGCACATCGAGTCTCAAGTATCACCTCAACGCAGAAAATATAGCAGCTAGCGTGGACTTTACACTTTATGTTGAACTATGTATTATTTTAGTGGTGCAACTGGCTGTTTATGTTAAACTCTTTAATGTTTTGGCCAAAGTTATTGAGAGTTGGACTTAGTATGTTATGGCCTCTGAAGCAACAGAGAGATGTTTTCTAATAGTCAGGGTTTCCAATGTTCTGAATGTAATTGACAGTATTGTGTTTTACTTAAAAAACACTTTACAGAAGGTTCCAGCACCTATAAGCTACCTGAATTTCTGAAATGTACTGTTTCTAAATTGTTTCTAAATATGCCATTGCCAGACATCCCAAGTCTCCCGGAAGTTCTGGGAGTCTCCCGCATATTGAAAGCGGCTCCCTGAGACCCGCAAATTAGTTAAAATCTCCCAGAATCTAGACCGAGCGAGCAAAAGCGCGCATGCGAAACAGATACTGTGTTTCAAACCGTGTAGCGCGCGCATGGCAGAGAGGGAGAGGGAGCGAGAGACCTTGCGTGTGTGTGCTAATGTGCGTGTGTGCGAAGCGCATGTAAGACAGAGAGCATCATGATTGGCCTGTTTCTGCAAATCAATCAATCAATTGTCATTGTGGGCGGGCTTTTATCTCTTCTCCCGAACAAAATTAATCAGTTATGTCTCTCTAGAAACAGGAGCACCATGGCAGAGGGAAAGTGCAAAAAAAAAAAAAAAAAAAGTACA